>NW_022436976.1:35357777-35402626 GCF_009761245.1 Sapajus apella | reverse complement strand
CACACACACACACACACACACACACACACACACACACACACACACACTGGCAGTTTTCCCTCAAAGAGTTCTACTCAGACTTCTTTCCCCACTCCTCACATTTCCTGCTGAAATGCGCAGTCTCCTAGGCTGTGTGTGGACCAGGGAGTTTCTAGCAGCCTGACTGGCTCAGGGCCTGCCTGGTCCATCCTTCTTCAACTTGGAGCTCCATACTAGTTGGTGCAGAGCCCAACATAACCCCTTCCTCGTGGGGTCAGGGTGGAGGAGCTGGCTCACAAGTAGACTGCCTGCTGTGATGGGTAGTGGGGACTCCAGCCTTGCTGTGGCACTGATGCACAAATGCCTGCCTTCTACAGATTCCCAGTCCCAAGGCAGTCAGCTACCTGGAGAACTTCTTCTCACCCTTTACACCCAGCCTCACAGATCTTGTCAGAAGCACAGGAGGCACACACTGACTCTGCAAACTCTCCAAGTACCTCTGCATTCTACCCTCTCTGAAGCCACATAGTTACCCATCTTCACCTCTAATTTATACCAGAGGAAACCGAGGTATAGAGAGCAGGTGACTTTCCCCGGGGCATACAGCTAGTGGGGGAAGGGATGAGAACTGTTCTTTGCATCTTCAGAAGAGAGCTGTTGGAGACTTGGAAATGGGATTGAGGCCACTTTCCCTATCCAGTTCCCTGAACTGGCCTCTGGGGTGGGGCAAGGGTGAAGGAAGGGAGCACTTCTCTCACTGTTTGAAAGAAGCCTCTTTCACTCCCTTCTGTGCACCTACAGCCTCCTTTACCCTCCAGGATGGACTACACTGTGTTCTCACTGCAAGTCAAATGTTTGGCAGATGCTGCAAGTGTCCTCAGCACCTCTGATCACAGCCTGGGCTGAGCAGGGCTACTAGTGTGGAAGCTGAGCTGAGCCGGAGTCCTACATTTATGACATGTAACATGTGGGTAAAAGTAAAACTTTCATTGTGTCATTGTGAGCATTCAATAATACAATTCATGTAAAGTCCTTCTCTATGTCTGACATATAGTAAACACTCAAGAAGTGCTGGGTATTATTTATTAGGCAGTTACTAAATGAATGAATGAATCCCTCTCTGCCTTCAGTCCAGAGAGGAACAGTTCCCTTCTCAGCACCCTTCTGCCTTCAAGAGAAGGAAGACTGGGAAGCTGGGAGCTGGCAATAGGAGGTTCTTTCCCAGGTGCCTCTGATTTTGAACTCTAATCTTAAAACTCCTTTTAGAACCAGAATTCTGGCAGATTTGCATGGCCCAGACACCTTCACAGGACTGGGATGCTCAAGATCCTAATTCTGGGCCATCTCCTTCCCTAGGTCACTTCATCTACTCCACCTACCACACTCTCCAGAGGCTCCATTAACCAGAACCTGTTTGCCACAAGGCACAAAGTGGTACTGCCCCAGTAAGTAGGGAGAAGCACAGCCCAGGGCCTGCCCCAAGCCTCTATGGAAAGTGCACCTGCCCCCTTCACCCTCTCTCTTCTCAGGGCCTTCACTGTTTGGGGCACACCCTAGCACTGCTGGTTCCTAGTAGGGCTCCCTAAATCCAGGGGCTGGGCTCCATGCCCCCATGGCACGGTACCACTTTTATTGCAGAGGATGTGTTCTTCCCTCTGAGTCCCTGACTTCCTGCAACATGCAAAAGATGCATAAAATGCACTTTTTGAAAAACCAAGGCATGCAGATGACAGCTGCACAAACTAGTTCCTCACTGATGTTGCTGTGGTTAAAGGCATGCCAGAATGGAGGCTATGGCAAGTCACTTCACTGCTCTGAGCCTGTTTCTCCATCTATAGAATGAGGAAAGGTAGACCGACTACATTGGGAAATGATCTGAAATGAGACAAGGACTATGCAGACACAGCTAGGAAGATTATGATTCTCATGTGAGATGCTCAGCTGAGCCCTTGGTGCCCACCTCTGGGAATATATCAAAGTTCCTGGCTGTCCACCTGGTTCCCCTTAAAAGTGCTTCCACCTGACCCCCAAATCAGAGAAAAGTTTCATTAAGACTCTCCTCATAGTCTCCTCAGAAGTCCTATACAAATGTTACTGATGTGTAAGGCAGGTAACATTTCCAGGGGTCTGGAGTTCCCATCCCAGAAGGGCAGGCTCCATTCTGATCCTGTAGGATGTCTCCTTTTTCTAATTCCTGGATCTCAGATTACCAGGCTCCCAGATGGGGTTTACCTGTCCTCAGAAACCTTTCTGACAGCCCAGACTGGCGTCCTCCTCTGGGTAACTATAGCTCCTGAAGCTCTTCTAGCACTGCCCTGAAATTGGTGGCCCCAACCACCCCAGCTTGGAAGTTTTGGGTCAAAGGTAGAGAGAGGCTGAGGATCTGGTGTTTAACTAAAGACCTCAACAATGAATGGATAGGTCAAAGCTTACTTGCTCTCCATAAGGCAAAGGTACTTAAATAGTACCTAAATTAAATGCTGGTTTGCCAGAAATGCATGGTAGGAAAAATATTTGCTTTGGACATAGGCTCAATCATGGGTCATGGAGATGTCGTATAGTAGTTATGAGATTTTGGACAAATGACTGAACTGCTCTAAGCCTCAGTGTATCAATGTATGAAACAGGTATGGTATGATCCACCTCACAGGGTAGTTTTGGAGTTTATTCATTCATGTAACACTTACTGTCTGTGCTCTGTGTCAGGTCCTGTAAAGACAGACCCTGTCAGGATCCAAAGAGGGAGACTTCTGTATAAATAGTCACAATAATGTGATAACTGCTCTGCTAGGGGCAAGGAAAGGGACTAGAAGAGGCCTTTAACTTGTCCTGAGGGGTTGGGAGCCTTCCTGGAGAAGTAGTGAGGTATAATACTAGCCTGAACTCTGGAGCCAAATTGCCTGTGCTTGAATCCTGACTCTTGGTTTACCAGCTTTGTGAATGTGAGCAAAGTACCTCCTGTGTCTCAGTTTGCTCACAAATAATGTGAGGATAATAGCTCCTACTTTTTAAGGTTGTGAGGAGCAAATGAGTTAACACAAATACATCTCATAGTGACTGGCATACAGTAAACACGACATAAGTGTTACTATATTGTCAATAGGTACTTATCAAGCACTTGTGCAGGGCCAGACCTGTGATGAGGATAAGACAAGTCAGATTGACCCTATTCTTATGGAGTTTAGGCCTTAGGCAAAATTGGAGCTGAGTCCCAAAGTATAAATTGCCTCTTATCTAAGGAGAGTTTGAGAGAAGAGCAGCGAACTGAGGAAGGAACCCAGGGACTGCTGATGTTTAATAGGCAGGCAGAAAACCCTACATAAGAGAGAGAGAAGAATCTTTCACCAAGGTGAGAAGAAAATGAGGGCAGGACAGTATCCTAGAAAGCAAGGGGTAGGGGGTGGGAGTGTGTGAGGATTTTTATTATACTCTACTCTCTGTGGGTTAGAAGTTCAACACTGAAGCAGCTCAGGGATGGGGACCTCATCAATGGGGGAAAAGAGTAAGCATGAGCTTTGGGTACAGATCCAGAGTAGAAGCCCAACTCCTCTCCCTACCACCTGTGTCTCTGAGACAAGTTACACAATCTCTCTGAATGTTTTCTTAGCTGTAAAATACGGATAATAATAGCATCAACCTCGCAGAGTAATTGTGAGGACGGTTTGGGAGGACAGAGTGTATAAAGGCCCTAGCATTGTGCTGCACTTACCTAGGTACTCAAAACCAATTCCTTTACTCTTTCTTTCCTCAGCAGCTCCGGTTGCTTTTGCTCCAGCTGCAATTAACTAACGCCTTCAGTAACCACTGGTGTGGTTGTGACTGTTACGTGCCAGACCTGGGCTGACTCTGGAAATAAACAGATGATTAAGATCTAGTCTCTGCCCTTTCAATGTTCCCACGAGTTGGATGCTAGAGATGGAAGTGACCATCTAATTAGTATATGGATGCCATTATTTATTTGTATAAATTCAGTTAATAAGCCCAAACTTACTGTGTGCTAATTATGTACTAGCCATTTTATCACGCTTCAAGAATACGCAGTGACTCAGGCCCTTTGCAGGGCTCCCAGTCTGGGGGTTGGGGAGAAAGAGCATGTAAGCTGAGAGTTATAGTTCAGAGTGATCCAGTGCTATGAAAAGGGCAGCAACAAGTCTGAGGACTCACAGCACTCCTATGGCTAACCCGAGGAGTGTGGGGAGGGTGTGACAACGGTCAAGAAACCATCTTGAGGAAGTGAAGTCTAAACAGAAAGTGAAGGGTGGACCGGTGGTAGGCATCTATTGGGGCAGAGGATATGGTGTGCAGGGCCAGAGATGACAGAGAACTGGCACTTTGAGGAAACTGCAGGTAGCTCAGGATGTGTGTTGAGGGCATGGATGGAGATGCAGATGGAGAAGCAGGTAGGCGGCAGATGACAGAATTTTAAATCCAAGCCAAGAGTTTGGATTTTATTTGGAGGGCAACTGCAAGCCTTTGAGAGGATCAAAGCAGGATGTGACGTGGTGAAGCAGGTGTTTTAGAAAGCTCTTTTTGGCAGCTGTGTGGAGACAGGTCTATCACAGAAGGGACTAGAAAGAGGGAGATCAATTAGGGCATAGTTTTATAACCCAAGTGAAAGACAATGAAGGTCTAAAGGGAAGAAATGGCAGTAGGATGAATGATGAAGGAGCAAAGAATGGATTTTGAAGATGTCAAATAAGTAGAATATATAGGATCCCTCTGAAATCACTGCATGCACTTAAAAGGTGTTGCTTAAATTCTGGCTCCTGACAGATTTCTATATAACAGTAGCACTAAGAACTGTTTGAAGAATGAGTATTTTGGAGAGCTGAGTTTACTATAAAAATATGACTTTACCCCTGTTAGCATCCACCAATACTTAAAAAATGTTATTATTATTGCCATTATTAATTGCAACGCCTTTGGCTGGGCATGGTGGCTCACTCCCATAATCCCAAAACTTCAGTAGGCTGAGGCAGGAGGGCTGCTTGAGCCTAGAAGTTCAAGACCAGCCTGGGCAACATAGCAAGACCTTGTCTCTACAGAAAAAAATAAAAAATAAAAAATGAAATGCCTTGGTCATATATGCTATTTTCCTTGAAGACACCACATTGTCATAAACACAGCAGGGGTTTCTGAGTCAAAGGTCTTGGTCCAAAACTCTGCTCTGTTCTTTGTTAGCTGTTCAACTCAAGCATATAATTTCACTACTTTGAGCCTGTTCCCTCTTCAAAATAGGGCCAAGACCACCATCTCACAGAGTTATCATGAGGTTACATGAGGAAAGACGTTTGTAATGCTCTGGGCACAGTACTGGGCACATCCTAAATGCTCAGCAAGTTGGTCCCTCTCCTGTCTTTGTCACCTCATGTTCTAGGTTTACCCTTAGACACCTGTAACACAGTGACATTGTGAAAGGCTCTCTGACCCTTCTCTGATGGGTCCTAGAGCAGTGTGTCTGGACTTCCTGTCTACTTTTCACATTTTCTGTGTCCTCTCCCATAAACTGACACTTCTCACTGCTGCCATCACCCACTCTCCTTTCCTGTGATAATCCAATATGAGTTTACAGAACAGACAATAGCTTCCTAACTGCTCTACATTAACTAACTTAATCTTCATAAAACCTTATCAATCAGGTACTGTTATTTTCATTTTTTTAGTTAAAAAGCTGAGGCACAGGAATGTGAATATGATGTGACTTCTTAAGGACATGTAGCTAGTAAGTGGATGAGTGGCTCAGACTCAGGCAATATGGTTCCAGAGGCTGTTCTCAACCACACATCACACCACCTCTGAAAACTGAGAACCGCAACTAAGAGACAGTGTACAAAGCAAGAGTTTAGACTGAAGACTGGAGATTGTGTCTCTTATTTTCTTTCAGATCAAACTTTCAAAATGCAGCAGTGAGCTGTATGGCCAGTTGGGGTTAAGTGTCACCTTCCAAAAGAGACTATTTGAAACAAGAAAAAACTACTAAATGCAGAGAGAGATTCAAGGCAAGAAAGTCTAGTGATTGTATTCATCCTCTGGAGGTTTCTTTTAGATAAAAATATGGCTTGATAAAAGGAAGAAGGGACAGATTTATCTTCCCAAATAGAATGATGTAAATAGCAAGATGTAAATGGCGATTCTCAAAATTTTTTGGTCAATAGGTCTCACTGAGAATCTGATGAATACAGATTCCCTTTCTAGGAAAATATATGTTTAACCTTTTTTGTATTTTTAGAGATGGGGTCTTGCTGTGATGCCTTGGCCAGAGGAGCAGTCATACTATCATGGCTCACTGAAGCCTCGAACTCCTGGGCTCAAGTGATCCTTCTGCCTCAGCCTCCAGAGTAGCTGGGACTACAGGCAAGTACCAGGATGCCTGGCTAATTAAAAAAAGTTTTATTTTTTTAGAGACAGGATATTGGTATGTTGTTGGGGCTGGTCTTGAACTTCTGGCCTGAAGCAATCCTCCTGTCCTGGCCTCCCAAAATGACGTTTAGCTTTTTATGTACAACTGTAGAGGATTTCAGGATCTGTTCTTGAATATAAAATTTAGAGAATCTTGGCTGAGCCCAGAGACTCACGCCTGTAATCCTAGCACTTTGGGAGGCTGAGGCAGGTGGATTACCTGAGATCAGGAGTTCAAGAACAGCCTGGCCAACATGTGAAACCCTGTCTCTACTAAAAATACAAAGATCAGCCAGGCATGGTGGCATACACCTGTAATTCCAGCTACTCGGGAGGCTGAGGCAGGAGAATTGCATGAGCCTGGGAGATGGAGGTTGCAGTGAGCTGAGATTGTGCCATTGCACTCCAACCTGGCCAACAGAGCAAGACTCTGTCTCAAAAAAAAAAAAAAAAAAAAAAAAAAGTTAGAGATTCTTTATAGACAAACAGTGGCAGTGGAAAATTAAAGGTAGCACTTTAAGTCCTGCCTCTTCTACTTACAAGCTGTGTGATTTTAGGCAAGCCACCATCCTCTAAGGCCCTTGTGCAAAAATGGAATAATCATCTCTGCCCTGCTTCCCTCACAGCAATAAACTATCATGATGAGTGTGAAAGGTGTGGTCAATTACAAAGTGCTATCAGAATGTTGTCAGGACACTTAGGTTTAGAGAGGTTACTTACCTTAAGGTCACACAGCTACCAAGTGGCAGAAGAGAGGCTCAACTTGGAAGACACTGAAGTCTCTGGAATGTGTGTGTATGTGGCTGTGGTTATATGTATGTGAAGATCTCTCTTCCTCTAAGGATTTTAAAAAGGATCAAAAGAGAAAATGCATGTGAAAGAGTTACACAGGCTATCATGTGCAATGCCTGTATGAGTTACTCCTGGACTGAACTAAAGATTCCATGTCCCATCCACTTGTGGGGACCCAGGACTGGATGGCTGAGGGACTGAGAAGGATGGGTGGAAACGTGTCAATCTGTGATGCTGCTGTGGAGAGAATTAAGACCCTCTCCCACATCTGAATGAAAATTCCATACTTTGGGGGAAATCTGCCAGAGCTCTCCAACCTCTTAAAAACCCATTCCATTAACCAGCACACTTAGATGTTAGTATGTGACTAATATGTTTCTAATGTCAGCCACCAGTAAAATCTATAAAGACTAAATCTTACTCTCTTATGTTAAAAAAGATAGATTCCATAAAAGATGCTCTCATTCAACTTTGATTCTGGATGCTTACAATCCAGAGATGAACGCCTGTGTGTGTTATAAAACTAGCAGTGCCAGAGAATGGCAACATCCCAAACCAGAAGCCTCCAAAAAAACCCCAGCACCTTCTTAAAGGCAATGGGAAACTGGCAATGCTTCCTTAAACTTTCAAACTAATGCTCCAAACGCACATCCAGCAGTCCAAGAACACAAGCGAGTAAACTGGAATGTGGGATGACAAAGAGTCCTAGAGCGTCACTGTAAACAGCGGGGCGAAAGAATGCCGAGCAAATAGCAAATACTCAGTTTGACTCACTTACTGAGTCTGGAGGCTGGGATGTAAAGCCCAAAGAAGCCTAATGGTAGGAGGAAGAACTGCAGAGGACACTGCTATTTCTGTGGTGATAGCAAGTCATTTTAATGTTCTGCTTGTATTAAAAGGTATAAAACTGCTTTGGCCTTCTGTCTGAAGCTTAGTAGACCATCATGTCTTGAGTGAACACTGACAATTAGCTGAGGCCTTTCCCAGTTATGAGGCCTAGAGCATAGAAAATCATGGGGCTGAGCAGGCCAGACTGAGAAAAACTTTCCAAGGCAGGCTGAACAAGGGTGTGTCAACTTCACACACATTCAAGTAGCATTTAATAACTTTTATCAAATTGGCTTTAAAGTCTATATTGTTGTAATACAGAAGTGAGGGTGAGTGGGAGAGAACAATATAATGAAGTCAAGCCCAAGTCAGATGGAACAGGTTAAACATGAAGGTGAATTCAGAGTACTTTCCCTCAAACCCCACCCACACCCCTGCTGCTGTGCCTGAGTATGACCTGAATTCAGGACTGCAGCTTCTTCACAGCGGCTACAGAACAAGGTCTACCTAGAAAAAAAAAAAAAAAGAGGTCGTGCCCTAGTGCATCTGTAGCACTGGAAATGGCTTTCCTGTGGAGCCATTAGATTAGGAAGATAGGCATAGAGCTGGAGAGAAGTGTTCAGTTTGAACTTCCCTGAACACTCCCCTTGAAGGAAGACCCACAGTGGGTCTCCTTTCCTTTCAGCCCTCCTATAAAGACCCCTGGGGCCACAGAAGGCCCACATCTAGGCAGATGTAGCACTACTCTGTGCTAGACAGTAATCTGGAGAGGTCCCTGGTTGGAGCATCAGAGAAGACACAAGATACAATTTTCTTGACCAACATCTGCTTCTGGGCAGAAAGAAAATGAGCAGGCATATCTCCAGCTCTGATTAGAATCTTCTGAGAACCCCTTGGCTGAGGCTAGGGGAACAAACCTGGCCCTTGAACTCTTTTTCAGACAAGTGCAAAATGTCAAAATCAGGATCCCAACCCTTAGGATAAAAACCACAGGTGACACAAAAGCAGATATGGAGAAATATTTCAAGATTAAAAATAAATCATTGGCTGTGAAGGTATAAACAGTGTTCCCATGAACTAAACCCCAAATCCCAAAACTGTAGATTAAGAAAAATCCACACTTACTAAATCAAATCAAAAATTATATGCAGGTTTCAGGCAACACATGTCTTTGAGTTGAGACCCCAAGTTTGCTCTCTTCAACATATAAAGTCTGATTTTTCAGCCATAGAATGAGATCCCTTTCACTTGAGTCCAATATCAAATACTAAAACATTAAAATAATAAAATAGTAGAGCAAGTTCCTTATTACAGGAGAGTCCATGGGGCTGCTGATCAGATTTTGTTGATAGACAAGGTGCTTCAACACCAAGTGACAAGTTCCAAATGTGTGAGGGCGTAGAGGGAGAGAAAGCAAGAGAGAATTGTGTTCAGTTTATGCTGATGGACTAGCAGCTTAGGAGCTGGTATCTGTGAGGTTCTAACTGCCCAAATACAAACCTAACAGTAGCCTCCTGCCACTGGGCCAGATACTGAAGTTTTGGTGCTGGTCCTCTCTGCACATGATCCCAACATTCACATCGCGAACAGTTTCACTATGCTGCAATGGAACAGCAAATACCTCCCAGGTGGAACCTGGACACCCAAGGCAGCAGCAGTAATAAATATCTTGCATATGTGTCAAATTCAGTCCTCAAACAAAACCTTACATCTTAGTAAAGCCATCAGAAAGTACTAACAAAAATGGTATACTTTTTTTCCTACAATAGTGTTTAATCTCCATGCTGAGAATGTCCCATTTGACTTTTTTCCCTCTGCCCCTTAAAATTAGGTGACAAAGTAGAAATTCAGTCATGAAAATAAAAAGACATATATCAAATATACAGCATTCTGGTGTCACAGAACAGACAGAACTGTTCTAGACACTGTGGGGAAAAGATGGGCACTGAAGAAGTAAAAGTTCTATTTAGTGATCACTCACACTTGAACAATGCATTCGTCATTGAAGGAGGGTGAAGTGCAGGGGCAAGGGAGAGTGGCAGAGTTGTAATTCTCTGTAATGAGGGCTGGGAATATATACTCATGGATGGGAAATCTTAAGTAGCTATGTTTATTATTACTTTTTCCAGCAATTTTACAAGAGGCAGAAGTGTGACACTGAACTGAGTGAGACGAGCGTGTGGGTGGGTTGGCGAGGAGCCCTTCTCCTGACGCGGGCTGCCGGCTTGTCAAGGATCGGCTGGTTCCACTGCTGGGCCGTGTTTACTCTTTTGCTTCAAGGAAAAGCGTTTCTTGAGGGAACAGCTTTACCTCCAATAATGACTTATTTGGGTCCAGTTGAGTTACCTAAAATGAAGAACATATATTCAAAAGACTGAAACAAGCACCATTTTCTCTACATGGCACTCATTTTATCTACGCACATTGATTCTGAAACTACGCACTGGCATGAAGGGTCTTGCAGAATCTTATTGGATCTTCAAAATAACCTGCAAGGCAGGTGTTGTTATTCTCATTTAATCAGTGAGGAAACCAGGGCTCAGGAAGATCAAATCTTGTAGTTTAGTTTGGTGAAGGTACCTTGCCTCCTGCACAGCTCAGCCTGGCCAGCAGAACAGGGGACCTTAGGAAAGGTGCTGGTTAATGACTGACTGGTATTCCTAGAGACCTCTGCTTGGTTAACCCCTAATAGAGGGAATGGACTTTTCTGCTTGGTACAACTACAGCTAAGCCTTTGGGGCTGACCTTCCTGTTAAAACTACATTATAAACCGTAGAATGGCCATTCCACCATGCCCAACAATGAATATCTCCCCTGGTTAGGGGAGGCAAATCATAACCTTGTTAGTGGTATATTTAGTTTGAAAAAAAAAAAAAAGAGTCAATGTCATAATACAACTTTATATTTTAAGAATTAAAAAAAAATCACAATTTTGTAATATGAACTATTGTTAAGTCAAGCTAGACAAAATCTTGGCTCAATGGGATACATTAATCATATAGGGATCCTAAATTAGGTTTACGTCCTTTTAGACAAGGGGCAGGGATGGGACATGCAGATTTTCTGAATCAGTGAGTGAGAGAAGAAACAAAACTTTCCTGTTTATCAAAAGAGGTCAGGAATGTTTAAAAGTTGAGCAATACCGGTTTAGTGGAAAGGACGTAGGCTTTGGAATTAGAAAGACTAGTTTAAATTACAGCTGCATTGGCTATCAGCTTTGTGGCTTTGGAGTTAGTATCAATCTTACAGGACTGATGTGAGAATTAAATGAGAAAAAATATATACTTAACAAAGTGTCTTGCCCAGAACAGGTGTTCCATAATGGCTGCTGTGTGTGAGAACAACTGTAAAGATGGTGGACACACGGATAAATGAGCAGCTCCAAGTCTGTGTGATGGGAGGACAAGCCATCTCTAGTCAGGCCTGAAGCTGCTGCTCTGCTGCTCTGGGCCTGACTGCAGCACCGGAGGCAGGCAATCTTATCTTCTACTTAACTCAAGATGCTCCTAATAAGATGGTTTTGGTGTCTTCTTCCATGGAGAGGTGGGGGATACCGGGAAGGGGAGGCCCTGGAGGCCAAGGCCAAGTATCAAAGGCATGCTGGCAAGGGGAAGGGGGGTGAAAACTACCTTCAGCTGTATCTAGATGAAAGCCTGAGCGTATGACTCAGGAGGGTCATTAAAAAGACACATCTACCCCTGGAATCCTTTCTGCTTATAAGGAACTCAGAGCAAAGCACACTATATTTGTATCTCTTGGGTTGTGGGCAGATGGACAGGCAAGGAGTGGGAAGGGCCTAGCCTGCTGTCTATCTTCCAATGCACTGAGGGGCAAGCTGCTGGCAAATGTTTACCCACTTCCCCAATTAACGTACAATACTGCACTGGCTTCTGTCAACAAACAGCTACACTGCCTCTGTGTCCCACTCGTTGGCATTTTCTGCCCAGCTGCTTCTGATATTGTTCTTAATTAACATGCCAGAGCTCTTCCAGCATCTCCTACTTTGTTATTTGTGGCTTGTAAATATAATGTTTGCTGGGAGAAACGATCGTTGTAATAGTGTGCTAGGAAGCAAAAGAGGCAGGAAGGCTGAAGTATTAGGACTGAGTTGCACCGTGCTGGGCTTGTCATATGCAAGGTTAGAGATTCATAAACCACATCTAGTTTTCATATGAGAAAGTTGTGTCCAAGAAAAGTTAAGTGACTTTCCTCAGTCACTTTGAGTGGGAGAGCTGGAATTTGAGAAGGAAGAAACAAATTTCTTGAACGCCTACTATATCAGACACAACATATCCACACAACAACCATGCAAGACAGCAGATATGATTAAATTAAAGCTTAAAGTGGTTACCACTTGTTTATAGCCATATCTGTGTATACAGCACAGTGGTTAAAAAGAGTGAAGTAAACCCAAAGTCAAATCCTAGTTTTGTCACTACCTACCAATGTGACCTTGAAGAAATTATATAACCTGAGAGCCAGTTTCCTCACCTGTAAAATGGGAATCATAGTTTCTCCTTTATAAGCTGTTGTAATAGTTAGATGGAATAATGTTGGTGCAGCCTCTGGTACAGCGTCTAAGCCAGTATGCTTAGTAGGTTGTAGCCATAACTGACTGGGTAGGGACCCTGATCTTTCTAACTTCAAGGCTGCAGCTCTTTCACCAAAACCTCCTGGAACCCTGATCTATACCAGGATACCAGGCTATCTTTCTTCCCCAACGCCTAGCAAGAGTGCCCCCCTTTTTCTGATCAGGTAATGCCTCCATCTCTGGAGACCCCCGTCTACAGCTTCGGTGTAGCTGTGTCACCATTGGACTGCTTCGAAGCAAACATGGCTGTGCTGACTGCTCCCTCTGGTGCCCTAAAAATAAAATCAAGCATTTGTTTTCTTTGAAGGTCATTTTAGGTAAGAATTTCAAAGTGAGCAAGGACAATCTCTATGTCCATTCTTATTTGCCTGGCTTGGACAAACCCATTAAAGGAAACCATGGGGAATATAGGACATCATGTTTCTCCTCAGCAAGATGGTGGCCACACTGTGAAACCATCCTGCAGAGCTCTGCGTCCTGTTCAAGAAGGACATGGAGCATGCCAGGAGGGACCTCCTGCTTAGGGCGGAGCCTAAAAACTATGTTTTCCGAGATACAGCTAAAGAATGGGCGATATCTCCCTGGAGAGAGAGCATTGAGAAGAGGCGGTGGTGGTGCTGCTATATAGGTAGAGAGGGGGCTGTGCTAGCCCTCTTTGAATATCCAAAGGGCTGATAAGCAGAAGACAGTGCAGATGTGTTCTGTGCAGATCTGGTGAGCAGAGCTAGGGGTGATAAAATAAAATCATAGGGAAGCAGAACCCAGTTAGTCAGAAACAACTTTTTACAGACAGACGGCAGCTGCTGATGTGGCTACTACTGCTTCTCTACTTTTATCTTTCTACCTCCTCTCTCTGTTCTGTATTTTCTTGTTCTTCAGTCATCATCATAGCAGCAACTATCATTTATCGAGTGCCTACTATGTAGCTGGGAACCATGCTAGGTACTTATATACTTTTAATGTAGTGCCTTAGCTAGTCCTCACAACAGGTCAGTGAAATGGGCATAATTATTTCCATTTTACACCTGAAGATACCGTAGGTTATCTTGCCCAAGGCTGCAGATGGAATAAGGTTTCATACTCAGGTCTGAATCTAAAGCTGATGACATGATTGATTCTGACTAACATGTCAATAGGCTGTCTTGCAGAAATGGAGGGGTAGGGAAGGTGGAGTGAGTGAACGCTCTGCTGTTCCCAGAAGCACTCAAATAGGGGCTTACTTGCAGATGATTATTATAATAGCTAATGCTTATTGAGCATTTACTTTGTGCCAGGTATATGCCAAGCACTTTACTTTTATAAAATATAAAAGGTAGGTTATCTGAGGTAGGGAAAATTATTTTTATTTTACTTTATTTCAGTGGTTTTTGGGAGCAGGTGGTTTTTGGTTACATGAGTAAGTTCTTCACTGATAATTTCTAAGACTTTGGTGTACCTGTCACCCGGGGACTGTAAATTGTACCCAATGTATAGTGTTTTATTCCTTACTACCACCCCACAACCTTCCCCCTGAATCCCCAAAATCCATTATATCATTTTTATGCCTTTGTTTTGAGGTAGGGACGATTATTTTCCCATTAAGCCAAAATGCCAGTGGAGAAATTGAGCCCTGGGGGAGATTAAGTAACTTGTCCAAGGTCTCAGCGCTATTAAGGGCAGAGCCAGACTGTGAATCAAGGCAGTCCAGATTTGGAACCCACTACATTATATTGTCAGAGGTATTGCTCAGAGTAGGATCCACACAGAGAAAGAAGTTGGATGAGATGATTCTGAAGTTGTTCCTAGCCAAGCTTCTGGGATATAAAATCTTCACTTTAAGAATGGCAATAAGTCAAGAGTCAGGAAAGAAGTCCTGAAATGTTTATAAAATACGAATACAAAAACCCAATCTGAGCTTGTGTTGTGCCATTTACTTGGGACTTTACTGAATTATTGACTCTCTAAATCAACAAAGAAGCCCACCCTTTGGGACTCCTTGGGGGAGGAGGGTCATTCTCAGATAAGAGGTATCGCCTGACTTCGTCTATAGTTAGAAAAGGAATGTCAACCATCTTGACATTTTCTTCACTGTACTTAGAAAACCTAAATGGATATATTTTCTCATTAGCTTAATAATTTAGCAATCTGGCTTTGTGAAACATGTTTATATAACAAAAATGGTACAGGTGTTCTTTGCTAAACAGAGCTATTCCTTTCTAGATCAATTTTCTTAGCAGATTGAAATTTCATATACTGTTTC
Source organism: Sapajus apella (assembly GCF_009761245.1). Classification (NCBI taxonomy): domain Eukaryota; kingdom Metazoa; phylum Chordata; class Mammalia; order Primates; family Cebidae; genus Sapajus; species Sapajus apella. Next base: position 35,387,798 of record NW_022436976.1, on the reverse strand, counting down.
TATTACTTCCCTGGGCTTCGGCTCCTTTTCTAAAAAGCCTAACATTGCTGTTGAGAAAAATGTGAATCCATGTGACAGATTCTCATCCTAGGCCACACTGTGAATCCTGGAATGTTAGGGAGGGAATGCTCCTTAAATGCCAAATTGCCCAACCCCTTCATTTCATAGAAGGGCAATCTGAGGCTTAGAGAGGTCAAGTGACTTAGCCGAGGTCACACGGTTGAATAGGAGCAGATGCAGCACTCTACCCCTAGAGTTTCTGACTTCTGTTTTGGGGCTTTTACTAGTCACATCACTCTGCCTCTCGCTTTTTAGTACCTGAGCATAAATATAATACTACAGGATGAATATCAATAATATAAAAATCCAAAATGTTTCAAAATCCAAAACTTTTTGAGTGCTGACATCATGCTCAAAACAAATGCTCTTTGGAACATTTCAGATTTTGGATGTTCTGATTTGGGATGCTCAACCAGTAGGTAAATATTCCAAACTCTGAAAAAATCCAAAATCCAAAACATTTCTGGTCCCATGCACTTCGGATAAGGGATACTCAACCTGTACTACTAGGCTGGAAGTTACCTGAGGGCAGGAGCTGAGTAATACTAAAAAGATAGCAGCAGCAATACTTGTATAGCACTTCACAGTTTGTAAGATATTTACAGAAACAACTCACAATCGTGTGAGGAAGTTAGATCTTTTACATTTAATTTTGATGAGGTAATGCTTTTATTTTGAAATTGAATAAAATTAAGGATCTGGAATTAGTATGTTACTTTTAGAAAAAAATGCTAGGTTGGATTTTTTTTTCTTCTTTTTTTAATGTTCCTAATGCATTTTAACAGTTTATGGGGGAAATGCATTGCAGTAGTATTTGAAAATCAGCCCCACTCTGTAGATTAGGAAACAAGACCCAGAGGCTGGGTTTGTCTATGATCACACACGTAAGTGGTAGAGGCAGAACCAGAACCCAGGTCTTCCGTTTGTTCCCTAACAATTTTCATAGTAACTCCCTACCTCTTACAAGCGGCCTAAAAGGGTTCTTTCTCATTCCATGAGTTAAGACTTCAGGTTCAATATGTAGAGCTGGAAAACAATAAACCAGACAGATAGCAGCTGCTAACATGGCTGCTGGGTTTCTCAAAATGTATTACTGCTTTTAAAGTAACACTTGCATTTGAGAAAGTTCCAGCATCATAAAGGCAGACGTTACCAAATTTTATCTAGTATTTGTTTGCTTGTCTCTGGTGACCAGTAACCTTCATTCTCTAGACTGTGCTGGTAGCACTGTGAGCTGAGGGGGCCTGGCATATTCTGACTCCCAGAAGCAACCCTTTGCCACACTGGCAGAAAATCTGTAAGTCTCTTAGAGTCCACACAGAACAAACACCAGAACCTCATCCATTCTCATCTTACGCCTTACACCAGTGTCAAAGATTAGAATGTCCCATCCTCTATATTAGACACAGATAGAGCAAAATAAATTTCCCCAAGCTTAAGGAAATCCATCTCTTCAGTTATGGACTATGTACTTCAGAAGCCCTCTCCTCTCTGAATTCCTCTGTGCTGACTGCCAAGGCTGCACACTATCTAATGTTATCAGGATATAAAGGATCAGACTATACAGGTTCCAGTCTTGACTCTAGCAGTATGACTTTGGACAAGTAACTTTTCTTGACTAGGCTTTAATTTTTGCATTTTTTAGAAGTGTGAGGATGAGTCAATGGGGTAAATTGGATTGCAGTTGAGCTTTGGAAATATAATAAACACTTAAGTTCAAATCTCTTAGCAAGTCAGTAAGATGCTTACTTGTGCTCCAGTTTCCTTCTCCACTGGGTAGGTGAAAGGTTATTATAGGGATTGAAATAGCCATTAAGGGCCTGACACATGGAAGCTGTTATGATTCAGTACCTTCTTTATGTGTAAGTAGATGTCATCTGGGTGGTTTGAGTTCCCCAGTGGCTGGAAATGTTGAAGTGTGATCCCAGGGAGGGAAACCTGGTTGGATTCCCATTGCTATAACCTCCCAACTGTCTGATGATCATGGGCAAATTCAATGTTTACTCATAAAATTGAGACATGTTTTGCCTCCTAGAGTTGTTGTGAGGAGTCAATAATATAAAGCTTATAACTCCTATTGGGGGAAGCATTTATTTCACATTTATGCATCCACATGAAATGACTTCTGGATGTGTTCCCTATCTCCCACACAGTGGTGAGAACAAACTTATTTGCTTGGTGAATGTGGGAGAAGGATCTGAGCTCATCCCCTTCCTTTCCCTTTTCTGGAACCAACCTGCTCTCATGTTACAAAGTACGAGGGCCTACTGTGTCCAGCTGTACCATGAACTGGGTGGACAAGTCTGTCTAATTTATAGGCAAAAAATATATCGGCAAGCCCCTCGGCTGCTTAATCCCAAACAACAATCTCTGATCAACCTTTTTGGTAACAAAGATGATATTTTTATCACCACCTGAGTCCTATGTCTATCTTTCAATTGGTCTTATGTCTTTCAATTAGTCTTGAACTAGTTAAGTGAAAGAATATTATTTAATGGCCTCTAAAATCCCAAATACCTCAGAGCACTAAGCAAATACTTAAAAATTAGGTTTTGATGTAACATGATACAAGGGTCACAGCCCTTTTTTTCTCAAGGTCTGTTTGATCTTGATTAAAAGATGAGAAAATCAACTAGTCAGGGCATAAATCAATTTTAAAATACATTTCCCATCTGTAACATAAAGCCACAACAAAGATTATTCTTAAAGAGATGCTTCTTTAAAGCCAAGTTATTTGAACATAAAATGAATGTGCTACTAAACTTCCTTCTGAAGACCGCATACATAATATTATTTTACAGTTCTCAAAACACTTTCACTCTCAGCACTTTGGGAGGCCAAGACAGGTGGATCATGAGGTCAAGAGATCGAGACCATCCTGGCCAACATGGTGAAACCCCGTCTCTACTAAAAAAATACAAAAATTAGCTGGGCATGTGGTACGTGCCTATAGTCCCAGCTACTCGGGAGACTGAGGCAGGAGAATTGCTTGAATCCAGGAGGCTGAGGTTGCAGTGAGTCGAGATCACGCCACTGCACGCCCGCCTGGTGCCTGGCAAGAGAACGAGACTCTGTCTCAAAAAAGCAAAAAAAAAAAAAAAAAAAACAAAAAAACTTTCACATACATTATCTAAACCTTAAAGCTATCCTAATATTGGATTCATTTATCCTCAATTTTACAGATGAGAATACCAAAGCTCAAATAGGGACATTTCCTATGCACAGTCATACAACTAGAAATTGGCAGAGCTCAGATTTGAACACAGGTCCTTTCCTTTCAAATACTAAAGCCCTTTGTACTCTGAGGCATATTTATGGGCTGCATATGTAAGTTCCCAGATTATAGTGAAGCTGACCATATTTGCTTTTGATTTTGTTAAAAATTAGCATTTATTTTGAACTTGGGGGAAAACTTTTTTTTTTTGAGATGGGAGTCTCGTTCTGTCACCAAGCTGGAGTAAAGTGGTGTGATCTCGGCTCACTGTAACCTCTGCCTTCCGGGTTCAAACAATTCTCCTGCTTCAGCCTTCTGAGGAGCTGGGACTACAGGCACATACCACCATGCCCAGTTAAGTTTTTTATTTTTAGTAGAGATGGTGTTTCACCATGTTGGCCAGGATGGTCTCGATCTCTTGACCTTGCGATCTGCCCACCTTGGTCTCCCAAAGTGCTGGGATTAGAGGCATGAGCCACCACTCCTGTCCTAACTAATCTTTTTGGTACGATATGAGTAACCTATTCTATTAGTTACTCTATTAGGAAAACATGCTATTAAAAATCAGAAGCTTAATAAGTAATTATTATTATCATCACTATAAAAAGTTACTATGGCTGGGTGCAGTGGCTCATGCCTATAATCCCAGCACTTTGGGAGGCTGAGGCAGGCAGATCACCTGAGGTCAGGAGTTTGAGACCAGCATGGCCACCATGGTGAAACACCATCTCTACTAAAGGTACAAAAATTAGTTGTGCATGGTGGTGCATGCCTGTAGTCCCAGCTACTCAGGAGGCTGAGGCAAGAGAATTGCTTGAACCCGGAGGCAGAGGTTGCAGTGAGCTGAGATCATACCACTGTATTCCAGCCTGGGTGACAGAACAAGATTCCGTCCCTCTCGTCCCCGCACCCGCCCCCCCCACAAAAAAAGCAAGCTACCATTCATTTGGTATTTTGTAAGTGCTAGGCACTATGCTAGTTGTTCTATATATCAGCTAATTAAATGGTCACAACAATTCTATGAAATAAGTACTCCTATTATTTCGATTTTACAGATGAATTCTCTGAGGTCAAAAATGGTTCAGAGACTTGCTCAAGATTACACAGTTAGGAAAGCGAAGGCCAGAACTGCACCCTGGTTTGTGAGCTTCCAGCCTACATCCAATGCATTACCCTTCACTGCCTCTCAACTTCTGACCTACTTCTAAACAGGAGACAGTTAATATGACTAACTGCCTTTCCCTTGGGCATAAAAAAAGCTACACTCTGCAGCTGTGTCATGGCTCATGTCCCTAATGGGCTTTGTTATTCCACAAGAGGAACTCAAGTTTGCTACTGTCAACTTAGTCCTAACAGCTAATCATCTATTTTCTTTACACACCTTTTGATGAGCTAGGAATCCCTAAAGAAAGCAGATACACCCACAAAGTATCAGAGGGGGAACTTAGGGGAATTGCTGGGCATATGCTGAGTCAGGGTATAAAAAAGCTTTGGTAACGATAAAGTCCTTTGCAAACATAGGGATTGCTATTAATAATAATAATTATTATTATAAACAACTATGAGAACAATGCCAGTTGTAGCTCTTAGCAATTTCTTCTCTACCTTTGCTGCAGGTAGTAACACTCCCCAAAATGACATTAGGCCCCCCAATCTGGAAGGGTCCCACTATGAGACCACTCTATGGTTTATCTCAGCTTCCGGTGCAGTTGCTAGGCCAGTCTGTCTCCCTGGACCACAGGAAAGAAGTGGCACTGGGGTGAGGGTTTCCAGGAAACAGTGACAGATGCTCCTCTCTTCATTACTGAATTGTGACAGATCAATTGGGGTGCTAGAGAGAGGCTGGTGGGTTTCTGTGACTGCAAAGAATAGGTGTCAAGGACATTTTCCTTCTTTGATGACTTTTTTAAGGTGGGAAAGAGAATGAAAGAAAAATTAAAGGAAGAACAAAGGGAGAGAAGATTAAATAGAGGAATAGAAATTGTGTCTTGCAGGCTGCCCTGTTTGTTCTTTGTTTTATTACACTATAATAATGGTAACAAGAGCTAACATTTATTGGGAGCTTACTAGGTGCTAACTGTGCTAAGTGCTTTTCTAAGCACTACTGCAATTCTATGAGGGAGGTATGTTACCTCCACTTTAAAAATAAAGACAAGAGGCTCAGAGAGATTATATAACCTGCCCAAGACTGCACAGGCAGGAAGGGGCAGAGCAAGGATTTAAAACTAGATGTGACTTCAAAGTCTGTGTTCTTAGCCACCACACTAGATTATTTTAGTACTGTAGTTACGTACTAGACTATTTATTCTAAGTCCCTTGCTTGGGAAGACTGTACCCTTCAAGTAGCTGAAGCGCCTATCTCCCCAATAACAGAGTGTATTATTACCTTAGGCAATTGGGCAAATTTTACTCATTCAGATATTACAGAGCTAGTAATTGTTAGAACTGGATGGGTCTTTAGAAGTCATCTCTGTAGCATATGGGGACAGAAAAGCCCAGTGAGTGGAAAGACCTTGCCCAAATTTACTCAGCATTCATGGCAAATCTGGATTCTTCATTCCTAGCCCATGCCTTTAGATGGACTGTTTATTGAAGACACCAACTCTAAGTATTATAATGTTAAAATGGCCTCAAATTTGGCACACTGTCAGGGACACCCTGGACACCAAACAAGAGATGTAACCTCCTTGTATTGGTATCCCTAATAGTGGCTTTGGTCACTATACTATTAAATGACAATATAAGTGGGGAAGGCCCAGAGGGAATCTAATAAGAATGGAATGGGGAAGAAAAAGCCTCCTTAGTCTAAAAAAGGGAGATAATCCAAGTCTTCAGAATGAGAATAAAGACCATAAAATGAATATAAAAATAATGAGAACAGGCACATTTCCCCATCCTGGAAAGTCCTGGAATCTGGAAGACACATTTCAAGTAAATAAAAGGAAGTCCTGCTTTACAGAACAATTTGCAAGCTCATTGTCCCTGAAAGCATAAACTGGATACAGGCAAATTCATGAGTGAAGATTCTGTAGTGTGGCAAGACAAACCTAACGCAGATCAGTCCCAGCAGTGTGCCCAGCTTACAGGTATGCTAAGACACTATTCTTCTCAAACCTTGGGACAGCCAGGATCCTCAGAGCTGGGTTGCTTCCGCCTCTGAGCAGCCTAGTATAGCTCCCCAAGTGAGGCACACAAATACCATTTTCAATGTGTGTGGTGACTTGTAAAAGGCTGGGAATCACTGAGTCAGGGGACATGCCCCACTTTCAGAGGCCAATACCATGGAAGCAGCCAGGTCCTTGTATAAAAGGTTGGTCCACAACGCTAAACACTGTGTTTGGAACAAGACATTAAGAGACAATTGAAAGGGGAGACACTTGTTTTCTGGTTAGGTTTAAAACTGTTAGCTCAGCTTAAAAGCCTTTTGAGAGATCCTGATTGTTAGCCTTGGAGTTTCGCTACTAGGCATGGATTAAGTGCTAATTAGAGAAGCAATAAAAAAAAAAAGCACTGGAGGCTTTTTAAATTCTAGCACTGCATGTGTGCTCTTGAGTAAGTCATTTAACCTCTTACCATAAGATAAGATCCAAAATCTCTAAGTTGGTGACAACATCACCCAACACCACACGGTCTCTTAATAGACCATGTCCCTCTGGGTCTATCTCCTTCACACTTCCACTCGTGAGACAGTTAAGCAAAACGTCTGATCCTGTCCTGTTCCTTCTTAAAGTTCTTAAATGATTCCTTGCCAAAACAGGATAGTCCCTTTTTGTTTTGGCCTCATTTTCCCAGTTTGTCCACGGGTAGTGTTTCAGAGAAGGCTCCCAGCAGGCCTTCAGTGAAAGACATGGCTGGAAAGACAGTTTGGACACAGATCATTAAGAGCTCAAATATCTTATTAGGTATCATTTAAACTTCTGAAAAAAAATCTTTTCTCCTTGGCTTCAGAGAGATCTGGAGTGGTGGGCTAGATGCGCTCCTCAGGCCGAGTGGGCTAGGGAGAAAGTGAGCATTTTGAATGAACTTTAATATCCAAGCAGGGCCATGTGAGCTGGTGTGTGCATTGCTCTGCACGCAAACACCACTCAAGAGCTGGAGCTTTGAACAGGAGTTAAAAGAGTTTAGTTCCTAACGACATACAAAAGACTTGCCGGTGTGATTTATTCTGATGTATTTACTTATCCAATTACCAAAACAGCAGGAGATCATTAAATTTTCTAGTTACCAGATGCAGCACGTTCAATATCTTAAATGTTACCAAGGCTCTCTCTGAGCTATTTTGATAGTACATTTCATCTACCCAAAAGCTTATAAAACTGGAAGGCAAGAATCACGAACAGAGCAGGTGTTTTCTTTGAAGGCTGGTCCAGCAAGCAGCCTGTACAATACCAAACCTATACCAAAAATTCCCAAACTCCTGGGCTTAAGTAAAATTACCATGACGAGAAAGAAAAGTATTTAGGAAGAGAGGATGCTAAGAAAGTGGTACTTGAAGGAGGCTGGAGATACGCATTTTACCTGGCCAGCCTTTTTTTCATGCTTATTCCCTATCAGTTTAATTGCCATATCCACAAACGGTCAGGGGCTCAGAGCGGGTGAGGAGAGTCAGGGAACTGCAAACCTGCCTCCTGACCTTTGCATGCTGCTCTGATTACCTATGTGCTCTAGGACAAGACATTTTTCATCCTGAGTTTCCTTGTCTGTTAAACAAGGATGTTGATATTTGCTGTACCACTGTATGGACCTGCTATGAGCATCATCACAGCTTGTCATATTAACAACATTTTAGAAGTGGAAAATATTTTCTCTCAAAAAATACATCAAGTAAGTGAAATCTGGGTCTAAATTTTCGAGCGGGTGGTAGTGGCTTGGCCCCAATGTTTCTAACTATGCTGATCTCTAAATATTATCCTCTCATAGACCCTATGCTCCAGACAATTAGAGCAGTTTGCTATTCCTCAAATATGTCTGTCTTGTGCTTTTCCTCCCTGAACCTTTGCCATGTTGTTTCCTCCACCTAGACTGTCCTCTCTCTCCAGTTCTACCTGTCCTGTCCCAACCTATATATCCTTCAAGGCTCAGCCCAGATGCTACTTTCTCCATAAAACCAGGCCTGAGTGACGGAGCCTAAATTAATCTATTTCTCCTATTTCTGTAACAGAATTAATCATAGCTGGCATCATTCACTAGGCCATAGGCTCATGGAACACAGTGACCATATATGTTCATTGTGGTATCTCCCTCACATGCCTATCCCATTGTCCTGCATGTGGTCAATCCATGTTTACTGAACTAATACCTTTATTTCACCTTAGGATTCTTAGACAAGGCGGTTGCCAAGGTCTGCTGGCTGACTCAAGTTCAGTGTTTAAAGTGGAATGCAGGTACTAGCAATGCCAACCCTGTCTTTTGCTAAAACAGCATTCTTATCCTTTGACCAGGCAAGAGATCCTAGAGGATCTAGCTCAAGGGATCAGCTACAGTCGCACACTGAATTATCTGCTGTGCCTTTTGATTATTTGTTTATGAGTCTGTCTCTCCAGTCAGGATGAATTCTGAGGACACATAAGAGATTTTACTGGCTCCCTATCCCCAGGTCCTAACATACTGCTGGAAACAGTAAGTTCACTTCATGTTTGCTGAAAGACTGACCTACTGAATGACTGAATGGAAACTCGCCACTCCTCCCTCAGACCTCTTCCCCCAGCCTCATTCCTACAGCAGGCAGACTCCATTGGTGATACCATCAGCAGGACATCCCAGCAGGACCCTTGGCTCTGGAAGCTCTCTGGCCTTAGCTTCTGTCAGTTCTGCTGCACAGACACGGGCTGACAATAAGTCTGCATCAGTTGCCCTTTCAGAAGGGACAGACTTTTCCTTGTCTATTTAAACTGCTGTTGGAATTGGCTAATTAGAAGGATTTAAAAAATCTTAATATTCTAAACAGAGAAAACTGGTTCTGAATTATTAAGCAACATTTTCAATGCATTTGAATAACCTTAAGTGACTCAGCTGCCACCTGATCCTAAGCTCTAGCTCAGATAAATAAATGTGAAATATTGTCAAAGCCTTGGCTAATAGGAGCCTCCAGCTACAGTAAATAAAAGCTTAAGTCCCCACAAACTGCCTGTGACAGAGACATTGTCATATAAAAGGAAAGAAGATGATCTTAAATAAAGCCAGTAGGACCAGGAAGCCAATGGTTTTGTTCTAGTTTTCAGAAGAGAGTTGTCAATGGCGCATGTATTATCAACATCCAGGTCATTTAATCATAGAATCACATAATATCAGAGCTGAAAGAAAATTAAGAAAACATAATGTCTTCATATTTTAGATAAAGAAAAAAAAGACCCAGAAACATATGTACCTTGCTTGATTTAGAAGAATTTAAATTTTGCACTAGCTTAGTTCTCATCCCACTGAACTACACATTCTTCTCACCTTTTCTTTTTTGATTAAAAAAAATTTGGAGGCCAGGTGCAGTGGCTTATGCCTGTAATCCCAGCACTTTGGTAGGCTGAGGTGGGTGGATGACTTGAGGTCAGGAGTTCAAGACCAGCCTGGCCAACATGGTAAAACCCCCACTCTACTAAAAATACAAAAATTAGCCAGGCAGTATATGGCATGCACCTGTAATCCCAGCTACTTGGGAGGCTGAGGTAGGAGAATAGCTTGAGTCTGGGCGGCGGAGGTTGAAGTGAGCTGAGATTGCACCGCCACACTCCAGTCTGGGTGACAGAGTGAGACCCTGTTTCAAAAAAATTTCTTTTTTTAGAGATGAGGTTTCGCTATATTGCCTAGGCTAGAGTGCAGTGACCTATTCAGGCTCAATTACAGTGTACTACAGCTTGGAACTCCTGGCTCAAGTTATCCTCCTGCCTCAGCCTCCTGAGTAGCAGGGACCGAAGAATGTGCCACCCACATTCTTCTAAGAATGTCTTGCTGGAGATGTCAAAATCAGAGGATAACAACTGGCTATAAAAACACATCTGAACATTTTTATCAGATGGGTCACTTCTGCTGTTTGAGTTCTAGAAACTCCATGCTTCTGCCATGCCCTCTCCCCGAAACCTGGGAGTTTTACTTCCAAGACCATGTAAGAAAGTAATAAGGGGAGGGTGAGAAAGAAACCAGGAATGTCACTATAATGCGGCCCCCCTCACTTGCCTGTCCTCAAGCCATGAAGATATCATGAATTTCTGACTGGTGAGATGGAAAATATAAAACCAACCAACCAGCCAAACAAAAACAGTACATGCATGAATAGCTGGGAACGTTTTATTTCTTCTCATTTATTTACTAAAGAAGTATTTCCTGAATGTTTACTACATGTAAGAAGCCATGCTAGGTACTGGATTACAACAGTAAACAAGACACTATTTCTGCTCTCAGGAGTATACAGTCTAGGGCAGAATGCTGACAAGAAAATAATTTAGAACACTGAAATTCAGAAAAGTAAAAGGCCACAATAGGGAAAAAGGCACCAGGAAAGCAAATGCCTGACTCAGTCCTAGGGTGTCAATTAGTTCCACATTTCTCTTTCCTCCTTGTCTCAAACTTCATGCATATAATTCTTTTTTGTTTGTTTAAAAAATGTGTATCTTACCTTCACTTTGTGACTCTGTAAACTTAAATCAGCCATTTCTGCTTTTGGTTTTCCTAAGCCTTGGGCAAATTACTTTCCACCTCTACATCTCAGTTGTTTCATCCAGAAAATAGGACTTTTTCTAGTTTTCACAGTAAAGAAAGCATGCATGAGGAAGGCCTGTTCACACAAGGTCTTACATAAAGCCAATTAGAGGAAGGAAAGTGAAAAAAACTAGAAACAGCAAAAGAATCTTCAGGTTTGGGATTCAGCCAAACCTGAAGATTCAGATTTTGACATTAAACCTGAATCCTTGAGGTCCTGGTTCTGGACGAAGAGCAGGATATGGTTTTGATGAAGCAGGCTGGGGCTGGGGCTACAGTTGGCACTGCGGTGAGGTCCTGGGGATTTTGGCATGTTGATGCATGTGCTAATGCACTCTAGAACTCCAGTAATGGCTTTGAAAATTACAAAAATGTCTAGAAAAGGTTAATCTGCACCATATACATTTGCAGGTGATTGTGTTTACAATGGTGTTACTATACAGACTTTAAGTGAGCAAAGTGTGCCTGCGAAAGCACCTAGAATACTGAGTACAGAACTAATGATTTTTAATTTATGGCTAGATAGAATCAGATTAAATTGTATGTACAGCCTTCAAAAGTTTATTTAATTTCTTGGTCAGGTGTGGTGGCCTGTAATCCCACCACTTTGGGAGGCTGAGGCAGGCAGACTGCTTGAGGTCAGGAATTTGAGACCAGCTTGGACAATGTGGTAAAACCCCATCTCTACAAAAATTGCAAAAATTATCCGGACATGGTGGTGTGCACTTGTAGTACCAGCCACTGGGGAGGCTGAGATTGCTGCAATTGCACCACTATACTCCAGCCTGGGTGACCGGGTAACAGAGTGAGATTCTGTCTCAAAAAAAAAGAAAGAAAAGAAAAAGAGTTTATTTGATTTCTGATATAACAATTTTGAATGGTATAGTGATTATGATCACCTTATAACATTAAATTCTGCAGAAGAGTAAATAATTTTGAAAAGGTTATCAGCCATGTGTGGTGGCTCATGCCTATGATCCCAGCACTTTGGAAGGCCAAGGCGGGTGGGTCACCTGAGGTCAGGAGTTCGAGACCAGCCTGGACAACATGGAGAAACCCTGTCTCTACAAAAAAATACAAAATTAGCTGGGCATGGTGATGCATGCCTGTAATCCCAGCTACTTGGGAGGCTGAGGCAGGAGAATTGCTTGAACCTGGGAGGAAAAGGCTGCAGTGAGCTGAGATTGAGCCAATGCACTCCAGCCTGGGCAACAAGGGTGAAACTGTTTCTCAAATAATAATAATAATAATAACAATTTTGAAAAGGTTTAAGCATATCAATATACATTAACAGTAATAACACTGAATTTTATGTTTAGCATAGTATGGTGAAAGGACCTGGGTTTTGAGAATCAAGTACTGATATTGACACTTACTGGGCAATATTGAGAAATTTAAACTTTCTGAGCTTCTGTGTTCTTATCTGTAAAATGGAGACAATATCTGTCTTTCAGGGAACTAATACCTAACATACAATAGACACAAAAAGAAACGGCTAAATTCATTGCCATCGCTCCCCACCATTCCAAGACCTTTGTGAGTAAGTCAGAAAGTGGTAAAGGCGATATTTTAGGCTCTGAATTCCACTCAGCTCGACTGAAATGGCTGTAATAACCTCAAACATATCTAAAAAATTCCTTTGTGAACTCCTTTGATCTCGTCAGAAGCATACAGTGATTGGTTTTCACATATAATAAATACCCCTGGTTCCCTCAATATCTCTGTGGGTTAGCAATGCTTTCCTCTTTTTGCCATCAATTTCATCATAATAGCTTAGAAATGCTAAGCATTTACTATGCTAGTGCTTTATGCAGATCACTTCATTTCATTTTTACAACAGTCCTATAAATTAGGTACTATCATTATCCTTATCCTACAGATGAGGAAACTGAGCTACCTAGAGGCTAAGTAATTTACCCACGATCAAACACCTAGGAAATGGTAAAGATGAGATTTAGTCTGGGACTCCAGAACTCAGTCTCCCTCACCCTCCTTTTTTTTTTTTTTTTTTTTTTTGAGACAGGGTCTTGCTCTGCCACCCAGGCTGGAATGCAGTGGCACCATTACGGCTGACGACGGCCTCAACCTTCCAAGCTCAAGTGATCCTCCTGCTTCAGCCTCCTGAGTAGGTGGGACTACAGGTATGTGCCACCACACCTAAGTTTTCTGATTTTCAGTAGAGATGATGTCTTGCTACGTTGCTCAGGCTGGTCTTAAACTTTTGAGCTCAAGTAATCCTTCCAACTTGGCCTTCCAAAGTGCTGGGATTATAGGTGTGAGCCACCATGCCTGGCCCAGAATTCAGTTTTTAAACTATTATCCAATATAGTCTCTCTATGGCTTATCTACAGGTCTGCTCCAGTCACTGCCAGGGGCATTTTCTGGTGCTGAGCCATCCTCAGGTTAATTCTGTATTCTCTGCTAGAAAGCACTACTCAGACTTTTCTCCTGGCTCCTCAGACTCAACAAATCCCAAAGTGAACCTGCCTCTCAATCTATCTTCCTTGATTTTTGCCTATGGTACTATACCATCTTTTTAGTCATCAGGCTGGGGACCTCTAAGTCACCTCTGAAAACTCCTTCTTCCTAGCCTCCCCCAACCTTGACATAGCCAGACAATCATTAAATCCCATTGATTCTTCCTTGTTCCTGATTCTGCTGCCTACTCTTCATCCCAAATTGCTGCCATCTTAGTACTGTCTCCCACAGCCTGTTTACTTTTCTGCCGTAATAGTCCTATCTGGCCTCCTTTTCCCAGACTTTCACTACTTTAATCCTTCCTAATCAGAATAATCAACAGTGTTGAGACAGTGGGGAAAAGGCCGAAATATAGAATAAAAAGATCTAGGTGAAGCTATTGTTCTGCAACTTAGCTATGTCAATTTGTTTTTTTTTTTTTTTTTTCATTTTGAATGTTTTTGTTTATTAGCTATGTCAATTTGTATAAGCCACTTGGCAGCTCTAAGTTTAAATCCTTCATCTTTAATATAGAGCCTAATACCTACCAACAAACTAGCATTAGAAATGGTTTTATGAGGGCAGGAATTCTGTCCTCTATTAGTGGATGTATATGTAGTAAAAACTTCTGTGGAGCGCTATACATAGAATATACTCATTCTTCTATGTATAGTTTTTCATAGAATTATTCACTACCATATCTCCAATGTCTTGTGCCTAACAGGTGCTCAAAAATATCTGTTGGATTAATGCATAGAAAACTCTTCCATATTTTTTCATCTCTTATTTTATTTCCTTTTATACCTGACTTCACAGCCTAAATTCCTATCACAGAAAACTGTGCAATTCCCTAAACATGTCATGCTGGTTTATATTCCTATGGTTTGGTTCACATTTCTTCTGCTTGGCAAATGCCCATTCCTTTCTTTTTTTCTAAATGTCTTTTTTTGCAGTATATTTAGTGTCATGTTTTTCACATTTGTGTGCTTTTTGTTAGTGATTTTGCTGTTTAAAATGGTCCGCAATCACAGTGCTGAAGCACTGTCTGGTGTTCCTAAGTGAAGGAGGGCTGTGATATGCCTCATGGAAAAAAATATGTGTGTTAGATAAGCTTCATTCAGGTATGAGTCTTAGGACTGTTAGCTATCAATTCAATGTTGAATCAACAGTATATATTAGTATGTCTTTATATATGTATATATGTGTATGTATAGGGGTGTGTGCGTGTGTGTGTGTGTGTGTGTGTGTGTATATACTGTATACAAACTGTAGCCTCAACCTCCCAGGCTCAAGTGATCCTCCCACCTCACTCCCAAGTATCTGGGACTACAGGATGCACCACCATGCCGTTAACTTTTTTTTTTTTTTTTTTAGTAGAGAAAGAGTCTCACTATGTTGCCCAGGCTGGTCTAGAATTCCTGGGCTCTAGCCATCCTCTTGTCTTGGCCTCCCAAAGTGCTGGGATTACTGGCATGAGCCACAGTACCTGGCCTAAGTAAAGTATCTCTAAACAGAAACACAAATAACATACATAACAAAGTTATGTATTTAGTGGTTGATGAAAATATGACCAGAGGCTCACAAGAACTTAACCCTGTATTTCCCCTAGGAACAGTGGTTGAGTATTCACTAATTCAGTGTTTGTGGCAATATTATACAACATAACTACTGTGAATAATGGGAATCAACCGTATTTCCCAGTTCTAAAACTAACAGCTCCCCACAGCCTATAGAATAATATTCTAATTTCTTAACCTCAGGTGTATTATTACAGTATATACTGCTGATAGAAGACTTTTTGTTCAGCCAAATCTGTGTATTTTTCATGTTGTATCTAGCTTGGCAGTATGTGCCACAAGCCTGCCAGGGTGATCTTCTCCTGTTGTATCTGTCCTGCCAGACTTGGTTGGCCCTTACAGAAAAGACCATCTTGTAATTATCATCACATCCTTCAAAGTGTATACCTTTCATTCATTCATCTATCCATCTACCTGCCCACAACTCAGTGAGCCTCTGCTCTGTACTAGGCTTGTGTAGGTCCTGTGCCAGAAACTAGGGGTACAAAGGCAAATAAGACAGTACTACTGCCCTAAATGAGCTTATACAGAGCAGTTTCTGGAGGGCCCTGACATAAATGAGGTAAAAATCTTTAAGAGGAAATATGCCTGTCTCTCCTACTAGAAAAAACCATAAACTAATTCAGGAATATTTCCAATTAGAAAAGAAATCTGCTGGTTTGGTCAAACAGAAGATAGATGTTAAACTCTAGATATTTCTACTTGAACTTCACTCTCAACCTTTTGTTATTAGGCGTGTAAGGCACATTGTCTGATATCTTTACTTGAAAACTGGTAGTTTCCAAACAGTTAATATTCGACAAAGATTCTTTGTCTTCTTGAAACCAAAACATTTAAAAAAAAAAAAAAAAAGAGAGAGAGAGAGAGATAGGAAGGAAGGAATGGGGTTAGGAGAAAAATAATTACCATTACACCAGCTACACTATTAGATTCTTACCCTGTGTTGAATATATACGTATATAAAACTTGGGAGGTTGTGCTTGGTTTTCCCTGGGCTTTGCCCATGTACCTTTTCTCCTTGCTGATTTTATTTTGTATCCTTTTGCTCTAAGAATTCATATGCTGAGTCCTGTGAATCTTCCTAGGAAATCATATATATAAGAATGAAACATTTTATATTGATTTTTTAATGCTCACTATAAGCCTTTGAAATAGGTATTTCTACTTCTATTTTAACAAAAAATTAAGTAACCTAAGATCACTCAGTGAAGAGTTGATCCATTTGACTCCACAACCTGCATGTGTTCTTGTTTCAGTCTACAATGCCTATGAAATGTGACTGAGGAGAGGTAGTGTTAAATACATCATCCTTATAGTGTTGACCTATATTTGTTTATAGTAACAAGCAAGAAAAATAAATAACAACTCTTCCCTTTTCTAAGGAGCCAATTTGAAGAAGTACTCTCCCTAGGCAGTGAGGGAAAGTGGCTGCAGGCTCAAGGACAACTGTCGGGGTTCGGAGCAGACCATTATAGAATGTGGGGCAAGTTTGCATTGAATATGTTGATACTCTACAAATTAGGTGATGGCTGTCTCTAGGGATTGTGCTTCCCTCATGATGTTTTGAAAATCTCCTTTGAAAATACAGGTTGATTGGTGTTTGTTAGGATTCTTCTAAGATTACTTTTATACCCTTTGCTACAAGGACTAAGGTATGTTCCAAGTGAAGGTGGGAGGCAAAGTCAAATGCTTAAAAGTTTCCCTGTTTACAGAGGTCCCCTCACATATCTAGCAGTAAACCCCAGAAGTGAATCTGAGACATGAATATCTTAAAAAACAAAATTATATGTTCAGAGAAGCATTAACACAGCAGGATTGCTAGTGTTTGAAAGGCCTGCTTACAAGGTTGGCCCTTGGTTGGCATCTAGAAAGTTGGGTTTGAGAAGGGTTACCATTATTCCTAGAACTGATGAGTGGCTCATTATGCCTAAACTGTGCAAACAATATAGTTTATGAGAACACTTGCTTTCCTTCTGGGAGTTTGGTATTTTGGTATATGTCTGGCAGAGTGTACCTATGCGGTCAACCCCCAATAAAAACCCAGGGCACAGAGTCCCTATAAGCTTCCTTGGTTGGCAACATTTCATATGGGCTGTCTCAAATCATTGCTGCGGGGAATGAAGCACATCCTCTGACTCTACTGAGAGAGGACCCTTGGAAGGCTGTGCCTGGTTTCCCCTGGGCTTTGCCCATGTACCCTTTCTCTTTGATGATTTTACTTTGTATCCTTTTGCTGTAATAACTCATAACCACAAGCCTGATTATATGCTGAGTCCTGTGAGTCTTCCTAGGAAATCATTGAACTTAGAAATAGTCTTGGGGACCCCCAACACATATGAAAATGTTTTCTGCTTAAGATAAAGAGCACAGACTTTGGAGGTTAGTGTCCCAGTTATATCAGTTACTATGTGTGTGGTATGGAAACATCACTTAATATCTCTTAGCCCCAGTTGTCTTACCTGTAAAATAGGACCACTATCTATGCTTTAGGGTTGTATGAAGATTAAATGAGAGAATACTTTCTGAAATGTCTGCACAAGGTCGGGCATGGAACACAACATTAATAATTGTTAATTCCTCCATCTAACTAAAAGCTGGAAAATGCTGTAAGAACTGAAGAGGTCACAAAGAAAACTTTCACAATGGAGACCCACCACCTCTTGGAAGGCTCAGGACAAACTGTTCTTAAAACTAAGCAGAAAACTGTACCAACAAAAGTCACTGAAAACTTCTCAGATGTTTGGTCACATTTCTGTGCAACCCTAGCTGAGAGGATTTTGCTTTGTGGAAAAAGTAGTGTGGAGAAAAGAAGAGAGAATATGCTTCCTTAGAGGAAAGTAGGAGTGAAAGTGAGATGGTGTGTGTCATCCTATACACCAGGCATAGGTACAGTTGGTGAGCTGTGCTATTCTTTCCCAGTGCAAGGTTTACACATCTTAAAGCCTTACGTCTTGGGTGTACCATGTGCCATGTCTGTGCCCTCACATTATCTCACTTAATTATTTTTAACTTCTTATTTTTTTATAGAGAAGGGGTCTCTCTATGTTGCCCAGGCTGGTCTCGAACACCTGGGCCCAAACAATCCTCCTATCTTGGCCTCGCAAAGAGTTGAGATTATAGGCTCATGCCACTGCACCTGGCCTTCACTTAATTCTTATAACCAGCCCATAGGTGGTTATTATTATCTGCCTTTTACAGGTGAAAGAACCAGTTTAGACTGGTTATATGGCTTGCCCAAGGCCCCCCCGATAGTTGGTTCTTTATATTATATCATCATGCTGTCTCCCTGTCATGATCGCCAAGGCTCAGAACCCATTTTTACTGCATTTTACTAAGGGGACTACAATAAATAGTGGACTTTCTTCCAAGGAAGAGTCTATTATAATGCAATTGGCAAAGTGCAGGTCACTGTCATATTAAGAATAAAGAATGTGTCTAAAAACTTATTTTTTAAAAGGCTAGAGATAGGTCAAAAGCAGTGACTTTTGGGACACGGATTAAAGAAGCTAACCCATTAACAACTCAAATGGCATGGCCCTCTGCCAGTTACCAAGTATTTTCATTATCACTTTTGATCTTATCATCACAATTTATCTGTGAGGACACATGACATTATCCTCACTTAAAAGATGAAGTAGCTGAAATACAGAAAAGAGAAGTGATGTACTTAGAGTAACTCAGCAAATAGGTGGAAATGCCAGCATTACGACAAAGATCTGTCTGACTCCAAGTACAAAGAGGACAGGAAAATCTATGGAGCCATTTATCAAATACTTAGTCTAGGCATTGGGAACCTTTACATCCAACCATCTCTCCAATCTTCCCTTGCCTGGTGGTATTTCTATCATCTCATTTTAAAGACTACAATACTCTTAATTATTCTTCTGGGTTCAGTCTTTATTCCAAGTGAATTCATCTTTCCAGGTTGACAGTGAGATATAACAGAAAGAATTACTACCTTCACATTTAATTGCCAGCTCTGCCACTGTGTGGCTATGTGATCTTGGTTAAAACACTTCATTTACAGTTTCAGTTTAGAAGCTATAAAATTCAGATAATATCTGCCTGGTATAAAAGGTTTTGGATATGAGTTTGAAATCCACTTCTTTGAGCTTTTTTATTTCTTAACTGTAAAGTAAGGATACCCCAATCTCATAGGGTTGTTGTAAGAATTCAATTACATGGTACCTATAACGTGCCTAGCACTTTAATACATAATGGGAACACATAATGGGAACTCAATAAATAGAAGACAGCATTATTATTATTTCACAGGCTGTTTGTTCATATACATCATTAATTCATTCATTTAACAGGTATTTACTGAGTATCAGTTAGGTTTCAGGTACTATCCTAGGTGGCAGGAATGTAGCAGTTAACAAATAAAGTTCCTGCCCTCTAAGAACTTTTATTCTAGTAGTGGGGAGACAATAAACAACTATATACCTATTACGTCAGACAGTGAACAGTTCAGTGGAGAAAAAGAGCAGGATAAGAGGAATAGGGGTTGTCAGTCTGGCAGGGTGGGGAAGGTAGCGCAAAGAGGGGAGGGAAGGAAGACTATTATTTTACATGGGTTGGTCAGCAAAGGCCTCAATAAAAAGGCAGTATTTGAGCAGGAAGTGAGAGCATAAGCACTATCTAGAGGAGGACTATTTTAGTAGAAGAAAGAGCAAGTGCAAGGCCCTGAAGTGGCCACATGTTTCATGGTGTTGTACAAATAGCAAAGACAACAGGGTAAATGGAAATGACTGAGTGGGAGAGGGGTCAGAGAAATGCCAGGTAATTAGATCAAGAAAGGTCTTTCATTCTGAACTGGATGGGGAGCTATTACAGGGTTTGAAAAGATAAGTGATGTGATTTGCCTTATTTAAAAAATCACTGTCTTTTTTGAAAACAAGACTGAAGGGGATCGCAGATGGAGGCAGAGGCCAGTAGGACATCACTATAATCATCTGAACAAGACAGTATAGGGGTTTGGGTTAGGGTTCACTTGTAGAAGTAGTGAGAAGTAGATTCTGGGTATACCCTGAAAGTAAAACCAACAGATTTTGCTTATGAGTTGGATGGAGAAATGAGAGAAAGAGTCATCAAACATAACACTAAGGTTTCTTGCCTGAACAAAAAGAATGAAGCTGACATTTAATGAGACAAGGAAGACTATGGGTGGAGCAGGTTTGGGGGGATAGTAGGAATTAGGAGTTCAGTTTTGACTATGTTTCATGTGAGATGCCTACTGGATGCTAAGTGGAGTAGACAGCTGTATGTAGAAATGTCTGGAGATGAGAGAATTTAGACTGGATATATACATTTGTGAATTGTAACTGTGTATATTACATTTATCGCCATAAGACTGGATGAGCTCACTTAGATAATGACAGTAGAAGGAGATCAAAGGACCGGCATTTATTGAGCACCTGCTATGTGCTAGTAATGTGAATCTGTAAATTATGGAATACTGTATGCGTAATTATTCTTACTGTGATGATAATCATGATGACTACATCATTCTGTTACTCAACAGATTTTGCATGGAATAAAGCCAAGCTCCTTTGCCTGGTATTCCAGGTTTTACATATCCTGTCCTCAATCTTCCTTCAGCCTTTTCTCAGGACTTTATTATACAAAGCCCCCTTGTTTCAGCCAGTTTGGTCTACACTCTACCATCTAGCCATGGCTTTGTGCTTTTCAACATTAGCCCTTTTTTCTCAAGCTGTCCTAGCTATTGGAGAATGTTCTTCTCTTAGCAACCCACCAAAAAATCCTATCTATCTCAGTTTTGTTTAACTGCTATATCTTTTAAACAGCCTTTCTTGGTTACCTAGGCCATCGAGAGTCTACTGCCCCTTTGGCTTGTCTATTCTTTGGACCTACTGCAAGAACTGCATATAGGGATTGTTTGTATGAGAGGCTGAAATATTCTTAAATGTGGGACCATGCCTTATTCCTTGGCATGACAATAAGCAGAGTGGTGGGCAAAACAAAACTGTATTGGATAAACAGGGTGTGAAATACAAGTAAGTGTATATTTTACCAGCATTTGGCAGTGACCCAGAAATAGGAATTACAAGGTAAAATGAGGAAATCAGAGATAATGAAATCTTTCCAAATATATAACACTGAGCTTCATTTACATGTTGAAAGTATTTTTCTAGATGATAATCCACCTGACTGATTTATTTCTTATCAGGCTCAGGAGGCATGATAACATAAGGATTAAGAACACAGGCTCTGCAGTCATATACCTAAGGTTTGTATTTAGTTTTGATATTTACTACAACATTGGGCAAGTTACCTAACCTCTTTTTTGTCTCAGTTTCCCTATTCCAAAGCGAATATGAGTATTTATCTCAAGGACAGTTTTTAGGATTAAGTGAGATAATGTATATAGGGCACTTAGAATAGTGCCTCGTATAGTAAGCCCTCAATAAATATTATTAAAAAAAATTTTTATCCTGAACATTTGGCTATAGGATAATCATCATGCTCATCATCACTTTTCATATTTGAATGGTACCTCACAAGTTACAATGCATTTTTATGCACATTTCCTTATTTGAGCAATAAGTCCTGGGAGATAAGCAGAATTTAATGTTTCTATTTTATAGAGAACTGAGATTTGGAGAGGGGGGTGTGCCTTGTTCAAGGTTACACAGCTACTAAATGATCTTCTGATTCTCAGTTCCTTCCTCTGTATCATTGTTTTCTCTCTTTTTCATCTAGTCAATCATTCTAGTGATAAAGCAGAGACCCCTTAGAATTATGAGTTTTCAGACTGATTCAGTGTGTAAGGAAAGCATCACTGTTAGGGGATAGGAAAGGGGAGATGTTAACTGAAAAGTACAAAGTTACAGTGAGACATGAAATATAAGTCCTAGACACTGACTGCACAGCATGGTAACCACAGTTAATAATAATGTATTAAATATTTCAAAATTGCTAAAAGGGTAGATTTTAAAAGTTCTCACCTTTTTAAAAAGAAAGTAGGTGAGGTGACGATATGCTAATTAGTTTGATTCACTCTTTCTACAACGAATATATATATATCAAAAGATCACATTGCACCAGGTGCAGTGGCTCATGCCTGTAACCCTAGCACTCTGGATGGCTAAAGTGCGCAGATCATTTGAGCCCAGGAGTTTGAGGCTAGTCTGGGCAACAAGGCGAAATCCCATTTCTATAAAAAATACAAAAATTAGCTGGGTGTGGTGTCTTGCACCTGTGGTCCCAGCTACTCAGGAGGCTGAGGTGGGAGGATCACTTGAGCACAGGAGGCTGAGCCTGCAGTGAGCCATAATCACGTCACTGCATTCCAGCCTTGATGACAGGCACTCTGTCTCAAATGACAACAAAACTGCATCACATTGTACCCCATAACAATATAAAATTATATGACAATTAAAATTTTATTTTTATTTATTTTTTTGAGATCATGACACTGCACTCCACTCTGTTGCCCAGGCTGGAGTGCAGTGTCATGATCTAGGCTCGCTGCAACCTCTGCTTCCCAGGTTCAAGTGATTCTCGTGTCTCAGCCTCCCAAGTAGAGTAGGTGGGATTATAGGTGCATGCCTTCACACCTGACTGACTTTTGTATTTTTAATAGAGGCAGGGTCTCACCATGTTCATCAGGCTGGTTTCAAACTCCTGGCCTCAAGTGATCTGCCTACCCCAAGTGCTGGGATTTCAGGCATGAACCACTGTGCCCGGCTGACAATTAGAATTAAAAAAATTTAACACTTCTCTTTTTCTGGCTGGAACCATGGGGGGTACAGAAGAGAAGAAGGTTCCTGCTGTGCCGGAAACCCTTAAGAAAAAGCAAAGGAATTTCTCAGAGCTGAAGATCAAGCACCTGAGAAAGAAGTTTGCCCAAAAGATGCTTTGAAAGTCAAGGAGGAAGCTTATCTATGAAAAAGCGAAGCACTATCACCAGGAATATAGGCAGATGTACAGAACTGAAATTCGAATGACAAGGATAGCAAGGAAAGCGGGCAACTTCTATCTACCTGCAGAACCCAAATTGGCATTTTTCATCAGGATCAGAAGTACCAATGGTGTGAGCCCAAAAATCCAAAAGGTGTTGCAGCTTCTTCACCTTTGTCAAATCTTCAGTGGAACCTTTGTGAAGCTCAACAAGGCCTCAACTAACACGCTGAGGATTGTAGAGCAATATACTGCATGGGGGTACCCAAATCTGAAGTCAGTAAATGAACTAATCTACAAATGTGGTTATGGCAAAATCAATAAGAAGCGAATTGCTTTGACAGATAACGCTTTGCTCGATCTCTTCATAAATATGGCATCATCTGCAAGGAGGATCTGATTCATGAGATCTACACTGTTGGAAAATGCTTTAAAGAAGCAAGTAACTTTCTGTGGCCCTTCAAATTATCTTCTCTAGGAGGTGGAATGAAGAAAAAGACCACCCATTTTGTAGAAGGTGGAGATGCTTGCAACAGGAAGGAGCAGATCAATAGGCTTATTGGAAGAATGAACTAAGGTGTCCACCATGATTATTTTTCTAAGCTGATCAGTTAATAAACAGTACTCGCTCTCAAGCTGAAATATATTGTTGTCTTTGTGATTTTTTTGTTGTTGTTGTTAGCCTGCCTCTGTCTTCCCTTCACTATTGTGGTAAGTCTGGTGTGTGATAAAATTAAGCCAAATCAACAGGCCGTTACATGCAAAATTAGGGTCTAGTTTGTGTGGAAGATATCTCTTGGGTTTTTAAAAGGCTTTTCTCTACAAAAGATCTTAATTTTTTGCCTTTGAACTGTGTTGAATGATTCAAACTGGGATTATTCTAAGAAAGACTGTTTCACAAACATTTGTACATGATTTGTAGGTAAAGTAATACAACTTTGGTTTATGGAAAAAACTGAATTTAGTTGCTAAAATTCATTTTTCAGGCTTTTCCTTGTTTATAAACTACCATGTAAATGTGTTGTTTTCCTTTTGCATTCCATTTTTGTGTTCCTGTTTTGCATCTTTTGCCATACTTAGGTGAATTACTAATAACTGTTACATATTGTGGGTATCATGAATGAAGAAATAAAATTTGTGCCCAGGGATGAAAATTATTTCAGAGCATCTGGTGAAATTAATGAGCAAAAACTTGAAAGGTTTTGGGTATTTTATAAATAACATTCCTCTATATTTCATGTATCATCTCACCTAGACTAGTGAACAATGTAGAGTGTAACATGAAGTACACACAGTAAAAGTAAAAATGTTTGCGGTCCTCAAAAAAATTTTAAATATAATTTAGAAAATAATAAATTTATTAAAAAAATGAATAACCTGAAGAAATATAAACTGCGCTTGCTAGTACTTTTCCTTTTAATTATGTTGCTGTTGTGTCAGGTTAGAGTTTCATATACAGACAAGCAGCAGCTGTATTACTCTTTTAAACCTTTTGCTATTTACATTCTTTTGGATGTTGTAAATATTATGTAAACCATTTTTTACCAAATGACTTCTACCTATAAATTCAGGTGTGCTGTCAAAATAATCTAGGAGCATTTTTCTTTACAACATAACTTTTGAAAATAAGGCAACTGAGAGAGGCGTAAGGGGCAGTCCTCAGTGATCATTAATTAATTGAATGTGTACCCTCAAGCAACTAATGTCTCCTCAAGACCTTATGTTCCCCTACTAAAACCACACCTGTCTTGGTATCTCCCAACGCTGACACAAGAGGAGTAGGATAATTCTGTGAATGTATATGGTACCTTAGTGAGGTCTCTTGTTTCTTTCAGTCAAGCAGTTTATTGTGGTTTAATGGTGAAATGCATGCGGTGAGGAGGTAATCAGAAGTGTGAGAACTGAGCAGGAAAAGGGGATGGTGTGAAATTTTGAAAGATTTTATATGCCATGGTAAGGAGTTTAGACTTTTCCTGTGGGCCATTAGAACCACTGGAGGCTTTTAAGCAAGGGGGCGGGGTGAGGGGGAGAGAGGGAGAGAGAGAGAGAGAGACAGAGAGAGAGAGATAGAGAGAGAGAGAGAGAGAGATCATCAAAGCTGTTTAAAAAAATAACTCGAGAGACAGTGGGGAGGATAGATGTGGGGAGGCAATGCTGGAGGTAGGGAGATGAATTAGGAAGCCATAGGTTTAATTTGGACTATGACGACTTGGGCAGTGGTATACAGGGAAAGCGAATAAAAAAACAGATTTGAGAGAAGTTTGCATGGAAAATTAATATTGCAACCATCTAGATATTAGTTGTGTTCCATTACACAATCTTAGTTATTTTAATCTGAATGTTGATTATTCAGGGATATTGGAAAATCTCAAATAACCAGATATAGTGATATAAAATACCTGAGGGAAATGGAACAAGCTCAGCAGCAGTACCTTTAACACGTAGTTCACCAATTAGATGCTTCATCTTGGTTTATTTTGAGAACAAAGCTTTTAAGATATAGGTCGTTCAATGGCATTAAAGTTTTTCCTTCTGGCTCTTGTTTTTTAAAAAAATAAAACTTAGTCTAATATAAATTGAAAATCAATCCCACTGCAATATTAGAGGTATTAACATATGAAGGTTGCTGAAGTACAAAATATTTAAAAACACTGGTGCTTGCTGCTGCAATTTATTGCATTTACTAGGTGGTCTCTAATGTTGATTTTCTAGTTCTATGACTCTAATTTTAAAGTAGAAGTCTATAATTTATTAACAGTTTTTTAAAAGGACTCAATAATCTCAAAAAGCAATGGTCATGAGAAAACTTGGGTGTCAGTATCAGCTCTGCTTTTATAACTGTTCAAGTGACTTAAGTGCTTAATTTGATTCTCCCATCAGTAAAGTGGCAGCATTGGCCTTCATATCTCTGAGATCCTTTGCAAATATCAGATATTAAGATTTCAATGATATATTCTTAAGGCTGGGTTACATCTAGATATTTGAAACTCAAATTTGATATCCATCACTGTTCTAGAGAAAGAATTTACTGCTGCCATGCTTTCTTTACCTATAAGCCCTTCCCACCTCTTCTGCCTCTGTCTATTTAGGTTTTATGTGGTATCAACACAGTAATTTATATTCATTTAATATAACCCTTACCATAACCCTCTCAGATATTATCATTTCTCTTTCAAAGATGAAGAAATAAAAGTTCAACAGGGTCAAGTAAGTTGTCCAATGTTCAGTGTAATGGAGTGAGATTCACATGCAAGTCTACCACTGAAACATTTGCTTCTGACTGTGTTATTCTGCTTCCACTCACTGAACATCTCTCTGTGCAAGGCTCACGTCAAATTCACTTCCTTTTTAACGCTGAAACTAGTTATCCTTCTAACTGTGGGTATAATTTGTAATGCAATTTGCTTTAGATGTGTGTTTTTACTAGAATGTGAACTCTTCAAGGTCAGTAACAATTTTTTAAAAATTTCTGTATCACCAGCGCTGGTATGAAGGCTGACACAGAGTGGTTGCACAGCAAATGTTTTGCTATAACGAGAGAACAAATACATGAATTAAATGTGAATTAAACTGCTTTTATTTCCTTATGGTGGCAAACAGTATCCTTGTGTTATCTATGAAGTCAGGTCAAACTTCATCTAGCAGTAGCTTGCCATTGTTTTTCTTCACTGTGTTTGCATTGTTTAGCTTGGTTCTTAGCACAATAAAAGTGGGTGGTGACAGAGGAAGGAATTTTTATAAATTTGAAAGGCTTTTTTTTCCCCAGTACATTTAAAAAAACCTTTACTGAAGGCCTACCCTAGGAAAATCCTGCTGGAGTGTGCTTATACTCATTCTCCTGCTCCTTTAAGTCTTAGAGGGTGACACAATAATTATAAGTTATAGTTACACAAAAAGAAACCTAGAAAGATGGGATAAAATATAAATTCCTTCATTACTTTGTTTTAGAGATAAAATATAAGAATATAGTTTATTCCTGAATGCATGTCTGTTTGGTGATTCATACCCATAAATCTGGAAAAAGGCATATTCTCTAGGCTAGAACAGGTTGTATGTATGTAATCATACAACAGAGTTGTGTGATTGTATCACTGGCAATACACATGGGCTATCAGTGGACACCTGGAGTTCACCTGCCATTCCTCATCCTCCTTTTCTAGTTCTTTCCAGTCATTTTGTAAACTGAAAGACCTTGTTCTCCAATTTTAGGTAGAGCTCCTCTGAAGAATGTGGATATGGGTAGGCAAAAAATGGACTTAGATGAGCCTTAATGAAATTCTTGGTTTTATGAATTGAAAGACCTCACTTTCCAATCGTAGGCAGAGCTCCTCTGAGGGATGCGGATATAGGTAGACAAAAAAACAGAGAGAAGAGTTGTGGGATAAAGAAATAAGGAGAAGGGAAGAATGGAAAGATGGGGGAGAAGATAAAACTGGTAAAATAGGATTGGAAAAAAGAGAAGGGGAAGAAGAGGGGGGAGGGGAGAAAAGGGAAGATAAGGAAGTGGCACAGAAGAGGAAGGCTGGGGGATACTGACAACCTCATGACAAGTGGCATGAGTGATAATCAGCTTTTCTGGGAAGGGCCTATGTCTGGGCCACTGTAGGTCCGGAGAGGAGCTGGGGGGCTGGCAGCAGTCCCTTACTCTAACTCAGAGACAGGAGTTGGACTATAGGAAGAGTAGTGGGGTGAGTGCCCTTACTCAGCTTTTAGGATTCAACTACCTTATTTCCAATACAATGCCCAAGTAAGGCAAATGGGCGACTGATGCTCACATGGCTCTAACATGTCCAAGAGGTAGAGCTCTGGAAATAAATACTATTCCTTCTCTTAGTAATTGTTATTAGCAAAATAGGGGAAACACACACACACACACACATACACACACTCACAAAATCAAGTAACTCAATGCTTCCACAACTTAACAATCAGCTTTTCTGGGGAAGGCCTAAGTCTGCTGCTATTCTGGTTGTCGTACAGTGCTCAGTTCAGGGAAGTATGCCCAGTAGACATTTAGTAAATGGTTAGACAGCTGGGAAATCTTAACATGAAGTATTATTTTGGTTGGGGGTGGGTAGCAGGCATGGGAGGTACAGAAGAACACTTAACAAGTCCTCTGCTGAGAAACCAGTCTCTGCTTTGTGGAGAAAAGGCTGAAGACACAATTAAGACTCCTAGAGTTAAGGCTTATATTATTTGTTATTAAAGAGGCAAGGTCTTAAGATGTGCTTTTTAACAGTCTTTAGTTTGGCTGTAATTTAAGATGACTTTTACAAATTAGAGCCTAATCCTTGCAGACACAGATGGCTGTTACAGAATAGCCTTGCAAAAACACTAGTCATTTGACTTGAAAGATAACTCAGAGAAGAATGAAGGGTCTTTAACTCTCACCCCACCCCTGGCTCTAGGAGGCCTAAAGAGTCCTGGGTGGGCTTTCTTAGTTTAGGTCTGGAATCTGGGTGGGCCTAGAGCATCTGTTCTTATTTGGAACAGCCTCTCTGTCCATTCTGGAACCAGAGATTAGGGGAGCCTGAGGTTGTTAACATTCAACAACAGTTACTGATGCTTATGTGTGAGGCACTATGCTGGCAACCACAGGGAGATAGTAGCAGGCCCCAGAACACTCTGCATTTCGCTGCACATTTCTCCTGCTTCCTTTCAACAGGAACTTTCCACGGTCCACAGTTTTACCCTGTGGGAAGAAGTTCTTAATACTGATCAAAAAGCCTAGCTTCTTTTAAGATATTTTTACCCCATCCCTGTCAGTAACAAGCTTTAAAGTTTAATTTGAAAGAAAATAAAGTTTAAGTTTAAAAGACAGAAAGTCCTTAGACTCTATTTCTTCTAGTACCTCCATTTTTAAAAATGAGGCCCACCCAGAAAGGGAGTGACTTAAAACTAAGGGTTGGGAAGGGCAAACTTAGCTCCTAAGTTTTTTAAGTTCTCTGAGGTGAGATTTTCATCAAAGAACATAAAGTATGAGAACCAGGCTGATCTTGAACCTTCTGATAATGGTTCTTTGTTAAATGTTCACACACTGAGAGTTCAACTTCAGTGACAGAAGTTAAGGTAGTTTTCTTACTTGGCTGTGTGATGAGAACATATGTAGGCATGTGTTCCCTTGTGCATGCCTGTATGCCTTATATACAAATAAAGGGGATGACCTTGGAGCAGTAGGCAGGGCTAGTGAGAAAAGGAACAATAGTCAGGACCTGGGAATCCACTATAGTCTCCTGGGCTTAGAAATAAATAAGTGGCAAGATCCTCTTTCCACCCAGAGAGGATATCACTAGTTTCTGTCTCTATGCTGCAAACCTGACAGCCAATGTGGGAGACTTAGATGAGCTTTAATGAAATTCTGGATTTTGGTATGCTAGGTTACTATACCTAATCTAGGTATATCTAATATAGGTTACTATACTATACCTACTAGGTGACTAGATTAGGTATAGTAACCTAGCATAATGAAATCACAGAATATTAAGATTTACTGTATATTTCAGAGCTAAGCAAGTCCAAGTCCCATCCCACACAAAGCAGGAATACCAGGAATGAATCCTTCTCCATATATATCTGTTACTGCTGAAAAGGGTAGTACCTGGTAATCTCCAATGATAGGAAAATTAACACTTCACAACACAAGATATTCCTTTCTTAGAAAATGCTCTGGTCTTTACTTATTTAGAGGTAATGTTCCTCAAATGATATGATTTCCAGTTCCCTCACCTTCCTACCGGCCCTGCTCCAGACATGCTCCTATTTCTTCAGGCTTCCTTTTTCAGCATGAAGCCTAAAGGCTCTTTCAGGGGTATCAGGGGTAGTTTTTAAAAATTTTTTATTTCCGCCGGGCGCGGTGGCTCAAGCCTGTAATCCCAGCACTTTGGGAGGCCGAGGGGGGTGGATCACGAGGTCAAGAGATCGAGACCATCCTGGTCAACATGGTGAAACCCCGTCTCTACCAAAAATACAAAAAATTAGCTGGGCATGGTGGCGCATGCCTGTAATCCCAGTTACTCAGGAGGCTGAGGCAGGAGAATTGCCTGAACCCAGGAGACGGAGGTTGCGGTGAGCCGAGATCGCGCCATTGCACTCCAGCCTGGG
>NW_022436976.1:35232690-35357677 GCF_009761245.1 Sapajus apella | reverse complement strand
AAAAAAAAAAAAAAAAAAAAAAAAAAAATTTTTATTTCCATAGCTTTTGGGGAACAGGTGGTATTTAGTTACATGAGTAAGTTGTTTAGTGGTGATTAGTGAGATTTTGGTACACCCATCACCTGGGGTAGTTTATCTTAGTGCAGAGTTAAATAGGACCATTATGTTATCCTCTGGTTGGGATTTCACCTTTAAATGGGAGCTAGCTTTTTTTGTTGGCAGCCACAACACGTTATTTACGTATATTCAGCTTAATTAAACCATAACCTCCACTAAAGGAAACTATTTCTACATCTTTCTGTAAAATTTCTGCAGCTTCATTTTCTGTAAGTTTCAGTATTTTAAGATTTTCTTGAATCTTATTTTTCATAATCTATAAATCTGATAAAGTCTTCATTTAGGTTGCCAATAAATAAGTAATAAAAGATTAAAAACAGAGCCTCTTGGTTCCCTATAAGGAGACAGTGGTTAACATTTTTTAGATGCAACCGTTTAATCAGCAATGAATCCAACATATCTACATCTCTCTACTTTGCCCCAGAATACTATGAGAGACTATCAAATATTGTGCTGAAATGCAAGCACGCAGTGAATATAGGTCACCCTCTCTGACTTCACAGGCTAGTAAGACTATCAAATCACAAAATACTCTTTGTTTTGCATGACTCATTCTTCATAAACCTATATTCGTTGATCCTGATATCTAAGTGTTAAGCTGTTAAACATACAATTCTTGAGTAAATTCTGAGGTCTACAGAATATATCTCATTTGAGGAATACAGATGAGACCTCAGTAAAGACTGGAATGCTGGAATAGGGAAAACAGCTAGGAAAAAAGATCTAGTACCTAATTTCTTACATAGGTTCCTGGGTATATGTCTGTTGGCCTGAGAAGCCATACATTCTCCAAAAGCTAAGGAGAGAATGGTGTGCAGAACAAAGGACTCCTGGGATGCCTTAGAGTTGCCTGCACCATGGGACTTTTCTTGAACTACTTTGTTCAGCTTTAACGATGGCACATTTCCCACCAGGATATGCTTCCTGAGATAAGCATGGGATACTATGGTTCCTGAGATAAGCATGGGAACTTACATCTCTCCTAGGAAAGGTGCTCAGTAACTTGTACTCATCCCATGGAAATCCTTTGGAAGCTACAAAATCAAAGACAATCTGGAGCTTGCTGCTGGCCAGGAAACGCCGTTCCAAGAACTCGCCACTGGGGGTCCGGATCCGCAGTTTGCTCACAGGCTCAGCATTTTCTTCTTTTGGCTCAGGAGGCAGGGCTTGCTCTAAGGACAGCCGGATGGCCTAAGGAGAGCAAAAACCCAGTGTTAAAATGTGGGATGGACTGAACTATGGAGAGTGGGGGAGAAAGAGACCAGAAGAAAAGTTGTTGCTTTCCAGAAATTCATTGAAAAGTCACTGCCTCATTTATTAACCAAGTCTAATGCTTGAACAATAGAATCATGTATTTTTCATTTTCTTAATATTAGCCCAATAGGCAATTAATTAAAATAAATCCCACCTTGATGACACATATTATTAAATTGATAGTAAACTACAGAGAAAAGGCATTTTTTTAAACTGAAGGGCTCAGATATTTGTGATCAGAGACATTCGTATCAAATACCCAATTGATATCTTTCTAGGGTATGAATTAAAGCTTTTAGATGCATTCAGAAAAGACACATACACACACACAGAGATATATTTATATTTGAGAAATATATTTTTCAAGTAGAAACAACTGCACAGTTTGTAGAATACTGGATTATTATGTTTATGTCAAAATGGAATGGGAAAATTGTTTAGGGTGATGAAATGTTTTGGAAATAGTGGTGATGACTGAACAATACTGTGAATACAATTACTGCCACTGAATTGTATACTTAAGAATAGCAAGTTACTGTACATATATTTTGCCACAATAAAAGAAAAATTAAAAAAAAATGGAAAGAACTTCAAATATCAGGCTTATTGGCAGAAGGAGACCACAGTCCTAGTTCTGGCTTTGCCACTAACTCACTATGGGATTTGGCCAAATCTTAGTGATTCATTTCTGGACCTACAAGATGGACCAAACCCTTCATTTTACAGAAGAAATACAGACTTAACGCAGGTGGGGTAAACTGTTGGAAGATCTCATGGCTAGCATGGGCTTGAGTATTACAGGTTTTAGCATTATATTACATTGTTTCACATTTGAGACATTCCATTAAAAGGAGATTGTCTCTAAGGTCCCTGACAACCTTGGAATACATAAAAATCACTAAAACCTTTTTTTGTCTAGCACCCTGACAAAGATTTCATGTTAGACTCTATGAGATTCATCAAAAGCAGCGCCCTGAGGAAATTCATAGCCTTAACATTCTTATGCCATTATAAATCAAATAATAAAAATAAGTGAGTTAAGAATTAGATTTAAAAAACTAGTGAATTATCAGTGTCTGGAAATAAAATAAATTAAAAGCTATTGGGGAAAAAACAATAAAATAAGTGGAAGGAAGGCTGAGAATAAAAGTATAAAGAAATAATTTAGAGAAAAAAAGAAATGTGTAGCTAGTCAGCTAACAGCTAACCATTCTTTGGTTCTTTGGAGAACCAAAGAACCAGCTTATTTGTTAGCTGACTAGCTACACATTTCTTTTTTTCCCTAAATTATTTCTACAGGGGGTAGAGGAAACAAGGTGGAAGAGGTGGCAGTAGGTGTTTTCTGATTATACCTTTCTATATTTTTGACCTATGCAAATATGTTACAAAATGTTTAAAATAAGCAACAGAAAAAGTTTGCTCAGACACAAGTATGGATAAGAAATGAGGTAATTTATGTGTCATGCAGGTGAATTTGGTTGGTTCTAACACAGAGGTATTTTTTTTAATCATTCAAAATTTCTACAGTGTGTAGAAAAAGCTAGTTTGGCTTATGACTGAGGTTACTTTCCTTCTGGAGGCACTGAATAACCACCTACCTTATAGGGGATTACAGAGATGGGAATTACATAGACAATATATGTAAAATTTTCAGTGTGGCGTCTGACACATAATAGGCTTCAGTGAAGCCTATTATAATTATAATGAAGAGGTACTTTTGTTATAATGAAGAGATCTACACAGAATATCAGGTCTGGAAGGGGGCTGCATTTGCCAAACAGCCCAATACTCTCATTTTTTTTTATAAGGGGAAACTGATACCCAGAAATGGAGACAGAAGAAATACGGTTAAAAATATATTTTTGCCTTTTGTTTCAGTCCCTTTTGCCTTTTTTCTTTGAGTAGCGTGAGTGGCAGTTTACCTGATATTGGTGTTCTGAGATAGCAATGAGTTTCAGCTGAGGATTTCCAAATATTAAACTATTTTAGTAACACCATCATATATTAGTAACCCAATGAATGGATGAACCTGTGTATATCAAAATTAAACGCTACTTGATATATGTCAACTACAGCATTCACTCTATAGTACCATAGTTATTTATTTAATGCCTGGCTTTCTTACTAGCCTGCAAGCTTCATAATGGCATGGGAGCATGTATTACTTCTTACTCCAAATATAGTGCATAGCACAAAGTAGATGCTCAATATGCATTTGGAAGGGAAGGAATAAGCTAATATATTAACTGAAACAGTGTATGTGAAAGTACTTAGCATGATTGTAGGCAAACAGCAGGTGTTCAATAAATGCTAGAAAAATGTGAATCTCTCAGCCTTTACTTCTAATAATCAAGAATTGAACATCTTGCTTCTCCTTCCTCTGAGATCTGACTCCTTCTTGCATTAACTGTTCAGGTTAATTTTCCACGTGTCCCTTAAAGGGAAACCATGAGTTGCTTCTTAAGTGTAAATATCTGTGGATTAGAGTTCTATACATTTTCTAAACTGTTAATGGGATCATCTATTTCTCAGTTACAATGGTAGTTCCTTTTTGTTTTTGAGACAGAGTCTCATTCTACTGCCCAGGCTGGAGTATAATGGCACCACCTCAGCTCTCTGCAACCTCCGTGTCCCAGGTTCAAGTGAATATCCCACCTCAGCCTCCCAAGTAGCTAGGATTATAGGCATGTGCCACCACACCCAGTTATTTTTGTATTTTAAGTGGAGACGGGGTTTCACCATGTTAACCAGGCTAGTCTCAAACTCCTGACCTCAGGCGATCTGTCTGCCTAGGCCTCCCAAAGTGCTGGGATTACAGGTGTGAATCACCACTCCTGGCCACCATGGTGGTTCTTTTCAACCATATCTTTGAGATTATGAAACATTTTTCCTGATTACAGAAGTAATATAAATTCATTGCAAAAACAGATGAAAAGAAAAACATTAAAACTAATCTGCAGATTCACCATTGAGATAGCCATGACCATCACTGTTTATATCCACAAATTTTTAAAAAAAATATATATATTTTTGCACTTTAGGTTCTGGGGTACATGTGTAGAACATGCAGGATTGTTGCATAGGTACATATGTGGCAATGTGGTTTGCTGCCTCCATCCCCCTGTCATCTATATCTGGCATTTCTCCCCATGTTACACCTCCCCAATATCCCTACTCCCCACTGTCCCTCCCCCATTCTTCTCCAACAGACCTTGCTGTGTGATGCTTCCATCCCTGTGTCCATGTGTTCTCATTGTTCAACACCCTCCTATGAGTGAGAACATGCAGTGTTTGATTTTCTGTTCTTGTGTCAGTTTGCTGAGAATGATGGTTTCCAACTTCATCCATGTCCTTACAAAGGACATGAACTCATCGTTTTTTATGGCTGCATAGTATTCCATGGTGTGTATGTGCCACATTTTCCTTGTCCAGTCTATCATCGATGGGCATTTGGGTTGGTTCCAGGTCTTTGCTATTGTAAACAGTGCTGCAATGAACATACGTGTGCATATGTCTTTATAACAGAACGATTTATAATCCTTTGGATATATACTCAGTAATGGGATTGCTGGATCAAATGGAATTTCTATTTTTAGGTCCTTGAGGAATTGCCACACTGTCTTCCACAATGGTTAAATTAATTTACACTCCCACCAACAGTGTAAAAGTGTTCCTATTTCTCCATATCCTCTCCAGCATATTGCCATTCTAACTGGTGTGAGATGGTATCTCAATGTGGTTTTGATTTGCATTTCTCTAATGACCAGTGATGATGAACATTGTTTTCATATGTTTGTTGGCCTCATATGTGTCTTCTTTTGAAAAGTGTCTGTTCATGTCCTTTACCCACTTTTGAATGGGTTTGTTTGTTTTTTTCTTGTAAATCTGTTTTAGTTCTTTGTAGATTCTGGATATTAGCCCTTTGTCAGATGGGTAGACTGCAAAATTTTTTCCCATTCTGTTGGTTGCCGGTTCACTCTAATGATTGTTTCTTTTGCTATACAGAAGCTCTGGAGTTTAATTAGATCCCATTTGTCTATTTTGGCTTTTGTTGCCAGTGCTTTTGGTGTTTTAGTCATGAAGTCCTTGCCTATACCTATGTCCTGAATGGTTTTGACTAGGTTTTCTTCTAGGATTTTTGTGGTGTTAGGTCTTATGTTTAAGTTTTTATTCCATCTGTACTTAATTTTAGTGTAAAGTGTCAGGAAGGGGTCCAGTTTCTGTTTTCTTCACATGGATGGCCGGTTTTCTGAACACCATTTATTAAACACAGAATCCTTTCCCCATTGCTTGTTTTTGTCAGGTTTGTCAAACATCAGATGGTTGCAGATGTGTGGCATTGCCTCAGAGGCCTCTGTTCTGTTCCATTGGTCTCTATCTCTGTTTTGGTACCAGTACCATGCTGTTTTGGTTACTGTAGCCTTGTAGTGTAGTTTGAAGTCAGGTAGCATGATGCCTCCAGCTTTGTTCTTTTTGCTTAGGATTGACTTGGTGATGTGGGCTCTCTTTTGGTTCCATATGAAGTTTAAGGTGGTTTTTTCCAGTTCTGTGAAGAGGGTCATAGGTAGCTTGACGGAGATAGCATTGAATCTATAAATTAATTTGGGCAGTATGGCCATTTTCACAATATTGATTCTTCCTAAGCATGAGCATGGAATGTTTTCCATCTGTTTGTGTCCTCTCTTATTTCCTTGAGCAGTGGTTTGCAGTTCTCCTTGAAGAAGTCCTTTACATCCTTTGACAGTTGTATTCCTAGGTATTTTATTCTCTTTGTAGCAGTTGTGAATGGCAGTTTGTTCTTGATTTGGCTCTCTTTTAGTCTGTTATTGGTGTATAGGTATATCCACTAATTTAAAAAATATTTTAACCATTGTTAAATGTACAATTTGGTGGTATTAAGTAAATTCACAATGTTGTACAATCATCACTACTATTTATTTCCAAAACTTTTTCATCACCCAGATACTTTTCCTTAATTTTTCCAGCAGATTTTATATATTTGAAACTTTTTTCAAAATTTGAGTCAGTGTTATATAAAGCTTTATCCTTTCTGTTCAAAGTCATGCATCTTGTAATTATTTAAAGTTTTTATTAAAGTATAATGTATATATGAAAAAGTATACAAATGTTACGTGTACAACTTGATAAAGTTTCAAAGTCAACATATCTCTAAAACTAGAACCCTGATCAAGCATGCCCTTTCCTGGGAACTACTGCCCCTTAAAGTCAGTATTCTGACTTCTAACAATGAGTCCAGTTTTAAAAATTTTAATTAAATGTAATGTTATAGTTAGAAACATAGGTTTTGGAGTATGACAGACATGCATTTAAATCCTGGCAATTAGGCAAATGACAGTATTTATGAATTTCCGTTTTCTCATAGAAACAGAGCTAATAACATCCTCCTCACAGCATCCTTCTATAAGATGCAGAATGGTTTTAGGTGGGCCACCACACCACACTGCTCTTACTTCCTCTCCGTGGATCACACCAGCTGCTTAGTCAGTTCTGATAAGAGAACCTGGATACCTTGGTTGCTTGTGTAGGATTCACATGCTAATTATGGTTCTTTTTATGTGAGCCTCTGATCACCACTGCTTCTAGTTGGCCATCTTGGCCCTGTCCCTGACCCCACTTAGCAAGTGCTGACACTTGGTTGGCACTCAGTGACAAGTGCCGAGCACTGATCCTCATGCAATACATAATACTGTGATCAACAGATGATAGTTGTTGGTGTTATCATTTTTGTTATGATTATTTCTTCTTACCTACTTTAAATCAAAACCTTATGTGATATTTCTTGGTTTTCCCTCTTTGTCTCCCTTTAATCCACCTGTCTGCTTGCTTTCTGTTTTGACATTTCCCTGCACAGTATAACAACAGATGCTACATTATTGTCTGAATTCAATCAATTATCTTACAGCAGAATAAACAACAGTAGCTCGTTATTCCCATTCATTGTGCAGACAATATCTGCTCCTCAATGTATACAGTCTCCAGGGCTTTTCCCCAGGATGAAAATAGACCTCATATATCCCACACCAATGGACCAACGTGGAAAACAATGAAGAGATATGAGGCAAATCAGCAACCTTGGGATTTGAATATCCAACAGTTCTACTGGCAAAAAAAACAAAAACAAAAATACATTAGTAGTTCAGTTTACACTGTTGTAAAACAACCATATAAAGGACACCTACCTTCAAACACAGTCATAGTAAACACCATTGTTAAGCTTCAGTTTGATCTGCTCAACAAATATAGTTTATTTGCATTATTTTTGGTTTGGAATAAAACATGGAAACCTGGTATAGGTTAGAAATATTAACTAATCTTTGACTTTTTTTACTAAAAATATGTGAGTATTTAAAGCATTCACAGCAGGGATGAGAAATGGGGCTATTTTTTGACGTGAAATTAGGCCGTGAAAATAGATACCCACAAAAGACTGTGGCGACACCGTTACATTTTTTTAATCAGAAAGAATAATATACACTTACAATAGTCTCTTACAATAAGAATCAAAGACTGGCTTAATTTACTTATATACACACAGATGTACGCATAAATACACACACACAATAACCTCTAGGCTTCTATGAGTATGTACTAATAACTGTTTATAGCTGGCTAAGGCATAGTGTTAAATAGACTAAAGCTAACATTCATTAATTCCATGATTTCTTACTGAGCGTCTTCTATGAGTCATGCATTGTTCCAAATGATGGGAAAATAACTGCTATTTTTCGGATTAAAAATTCTGCCTAAATGGGCCCTACATTCTAGTAGGGTGGGAATAAAGACAACAAACACACACATAGGAAAAGACAGTAGGTGCTACGTAAGGACTTTTCAGTCAACGATGACTGTATATACCATGGTGGTCTGATAAGATTATAATGGAGCTGAAAAATTCTTATTGCCTAGTATTTAGCACACTATATTTTAATTGTTATTTTAGGATATACTCCTTCTATGTACTTTTAAAAAAAGTTAACAGTAAATGAGCCCCATGCAGGTCCTTCAGAAGGTATTCCAGAAGACAGCATTATTATAATAAGAGATGACAGCTCCATATGTGTTACTGCCCCAAAGACCTTCCAGTGGACAAGATGTGAATGTGGAAGACAATGAGACTGACAATCTACACCCTGCATAGGCCTAGGCTAATGTGCATGTATCTTAGTTTTTAACAAAAAAGTTTAAAAAGAAGAAAAAAAATTTTAATAGAGAAAAACTTATAGAATAAGGATGTAAAGAAAGAAAAATTTGGACAGCTGTACAATGTATGTTTTAAACTGTTATTACAAAAGAATCAGAAAGTTAAAAAAATTAAAAGTTTACATAAAGTAAAAAAGTTATAGTAAGCTAGGCTTAATTCACTGCTGAAAAGAAAAAGTAGACCTACTGTGGCCTAAGTGTACAATGATTATAAAGTCTACTGTAGTGTAATGACCTAGGCCTTCATATTCACTCATCACTTGCTCACTGACTCACTCAAAGCAACTTTACTCTTGGAAGCTCCATTCGTGGTAAGTATCCTATACAGGTGCACCACACCTTTTATCCTTTTTACTGTACCTTTTCTATGTTTAGATATGTTTATGTATATAAATACTTGCCATTGTATTATAGTTGCCTGCAGTATTCAACACAGTAACATGCTGTACAGGTTTGTAGCCTGGAGCAACAGGGTATACCATATAGCCCAGGTGTGTAGCAGGCTATACTCTCTGTTTGTGTAAATAAAGTGTAGGATGTTTGCACATCAACGAAATTGCCAATGACACATTATCCCATTCTTAGGTGACACAGAGTGTATATCATTTGTCACTAAGTGGTGAGTGGTACGGAGGGAGTGCAGGGAATGCTGGTAGAAGGTGGGGTCAGGGGTAAAATTTTAAATACTGTAAACCCCAGTAAGCAAAGGTCTAAAGGAAAGAGGGTGCCACGTGGACATTTAGATCTAAAATAAGTATACTATAGGCAGGAGTCACAGTAAATAACAAGGCCCAAGTACCTGGGTTGATTGAAGAATAGCAAGGCAGCCAATGTAGCTGGAACAAAATAAGCAAGGGTAGAGGGGTTAAAGTTAGAGTGGAAACAAAGGAGAGGGGTGGTTAGATCATATACGGCTTTGGGAAGGCTAATTAATAATTATTTTCCTATTTTAAAATTAGTGTATAATTTATATACAGCAAATTCTATCTGTTTAAATGTGCAGTTCTGTGAGTTTTGACAAATATATACATTTGCATAACTACAATCACCAATAAAGAAGAGTTCTATTACCTCTCTCCCCATCCAAATTTCTTCATCCCCAGCTCCTAACCTCTAATCTTTACTGATTCTAGTTTTGCCTTTTCTAGAATGTTATATAAATATATAAATGTTATGTTTAAATAAATGTTATACAAATGACTTCCTTCACATAGCACAATATATTTAAGATTCATTCATGTTGTTGAATATATCAGTAGTTTGTTGCTATTTATTGCTGAGTAGTATTCCATTGTATAGCTACATGTACAGTTTGATGACCCCTTCACCAGTTGAGGGATACCTGAGCTGTTTCCAAGTTTAGGTGACCACAAATAAAGCTGCTATAAACATTTTCATACATATTTTTGTATATATGTAAACTGCTTTGTGTGAAAGCAGTTTACTGTTACTTTCATTTCACTTGTGTAAATATATACCTAGGAGAATGATTGCTAGATCATATGGTATATATATAACTTTACAAGAAAGTATCAAGCTAATTTCCAAAGCGGATGTACTATTTAGCATTCCCATAATTAATGTCTAAGAGTTCAGTTGCTCCTCATCTTTGCCAGTACTTGGTATTGTCCCTTTTTCTTTTAAAAAGCCATTCCCAAAGGTGTACATATAGTGTGGTTTTAATTTCTAGCTCCCTAATGACTAAAAATGTTGAACATATTTTGATATGTTTATTTGCCTTCTGTATATTTTCTTTGATGAAGTGTCTTTCAAATATTAATACTTGGGTTGCTTCCTTATTATTGAATTTTTAGAGCTCTTTATGTATTCTGGACATCAAATACATGATTTTTCCCCAGTCTGTGGTTTGTTGTTTCAATTTCCTAGTAGTATTTTACAAATAGTAGAAGTTTCTAATTTTGATAAAGTGTAATTTAGATAGTTGTTATTTTATAGGTAGTATCTTTGGTGTCAGATCTAAGAAATCTTTGTCTGACTCAAGGTCATGAAGATTTTCTCCTATGTTTTCTTCTGGGACTTGAATAGTTTTAGATTTTACATTTAGGTCTATTACCCATTTTGAGTTAATTTTTGCTTGTGATGCATGCAAGATATAAATTGAAGGGTTTTAAAATTGGTTTTCTATGGGATTTTTTTGGATATGAATATCCAATTGTTGCAGAATCATGTATTGAAAAGACTATCCTTTCTTCATTGAATTGCCTTTGTATCTCTGTTGAAAATCAATTGACCATATATGTGTGGGTCTATTTCTGGACTCCATTGACTCATGGGTCCGTCTTTTTGTAAATACAACAATGTCTTGATTATAGTAAATCTTGAACTCTGATAATGTGAGTCCTCCAACTTTGTTTTCTTTTTCAAAATTGTTTAGACTATTCCAGTTCTATTGTTTTTTCATATAAATTTAAGAATCAGTCTGTCAATCTCTACAGAAAATCCTGTAGAGACCTGCTTAGAATTACTGTAAGAATTCAGGTTTTATTTTGAGCTGTAAGCCACTGCAAGTTTTTGAGGTGACAAGATGTGACAAATGATTTTTAAAGAATTAAGACTATAGGAAAGACAAAAATGAAGACATGGAGTCAAGTTGGGAAGTTACTAAAGTAATCCAGAAACAGGCAATGGTGGCTTAGATGAAGGTGATAGTGGTGGAGTTAAGCATTTAAGTTTTGCACATATTTGTAGGCCCACAGGATTTGCTCATTAAATACGGATGTAAAAGAAAGAAGTCAAGGATAGTTCCAAGGTTTCTGGCTCAAACAACTAGAAAGATTTTCCATTTATTGAGATAGGGAAGATTGTAGAAAGAGCAGGTTTGGGTTGGGAGGGTAGGATCGGTTGTGCAATTTAAAACATATTAAGTTCCTGATGTATATGAGACATCTAAGTAGACATAATGGGCTAGCAGTTAGGTATTCAAATCTGGGGTTCAGGGAAAGGGAGGAGCTAAAAATATAAATCTGGGAGTCAAACGTAGAGACAAT
Organism: Sapajus apella; assembly: GCF_009761245.1. NCBI lineage: Eukaryota > Metazoa > Chordata > Mammalia > Primates > Cebidae > Sapajus > Sapajus apella. Next base: position 35,346,077 of record NW_022436976.1, on the reverse strand, counting down.
ATAATATAGTCATTTAAAATAGTCAGTATAATAGTCATAATATTGGATGATATCATCAAGGGAGTAGAATGGATTCCACATAGGGACAGTTTATTTGAATGGATTCTACAGTCTTTCTTTGCTCCTGGCAACAGGAGAGTATGGATAGATTACTACTACTATGACCTCATTTTCTGGATAAAGTAAATAAGGCAAATGATCATATTTCCTAAATCAAAATTCAGATAGATGATTTTTGGTTGCTTCTGGATGTAAAGAATAGTCTGTAGGCTGTGATTTGGACACCATGAAGCTAGAATTACTGGTCTGTTTTAATGGTTCATGAGAACAATGGAATACTTCAAACTGGAAATATTGAAGAAATTGTGGATATATAGTCTCCATAATTATAATAAGGTAAATTTATGAGTTGGCACCCACCTTATTGAACTGTAAAAATTCAATAAGATAATTAATGCTTATAAAGTGATCACCACTGAGTTTAGCACATAGTAATTGCACAACAGATAGTGGTGATGACGATGATGATTATGATGACGGGAATGATTATTATTACGGTCCAGTGGTGGTGGTATTATCTTTATGTGACAAAAGTAACTTACATAAGATAAAAATACAAATTATAAAGAGCATTTTTACCTTAATAACCAGTTTATAGTCCCACCTTCATTCTTCAAATTTGGAGTAATGAGTAGAATGAATACTGGGCAGAAGCTCTGGTTCTGCTTTTATCAGGCTAACGTTAGGTAAAAATTTAAAAGTAGGCTTAAAAATGTTTTTTAAAATTTATTATTATTATATTTAAAAAGAGACAGGGTCATGCCATATTGCTCTGGAGGGCCTTGAACTCCTGGGCTCCTCCCACCTCAGCCTCCCAAGTAGCTGGGATTATAGGTGTGTGCCACTCTGTTTGCTAAAAATAGGCTTTTAAATCCTGCTATGATCTTACTTTCATCCTCTGTAAAACAGTAATGATAATATCATCCTTACCAATTGTATTAGTCTGTCTGCATATTGCTATAAAGAACTACCTGAAACTGGGTAATTTATGAAGAAAAGTGGTTTAATTGACTCACAGGCTTAACAGGAAGGATGACTGGGAGGCCTCAGGAAACTTATAATCATGGTGGAAGGCGAAGGGGAAGCAAAGCCCTTCTTCACATGGTGGCAAGAAAGAGAGAGCGAGGAAGGAAGTGCCACACTTTTAAACCAACAGATCTTGTGAGAACTCTATCATGAGAACAGCAAGGGGGAAGGACGCCCCATGATCCAATCACTTTACACCAGGCCCCTCTTTCAACATGTGGGGATTACAATTTGACATGAGATTTGGGTGGGGACACAGAGCCAAACCATATTGCCAATTTTGTAGAATGGTTGTGAAGGTGAAACAGAAAACTGAAGAGAAAGTGCCAAGGTTTCTAATTCCATGTTCTTCTGTTTTCTCACTTAATAGTCATTAATATTTAATATTTTCTACTTAAGGTGGCATCAAGGCATAAAAGGAAACAAGTTTGGGTAGATAGACAAAAATTAACTTTTCTTTCTGTCTTGCAGAACCATCAGCAAAAGGGAATAGCTTAGTAGCTATTCTCCTCACTCATGTTTCTCCAAAATTCAGCCCTTTTAGCCATATCTCTAATTATTCGACTGTATACTAAGTTTGTTCATGTACTGTTTCCTGAGCAAGCCCTGTGCCTTCCTTCTTTTGTTCATGACTACTCAACTCTTGCACTTCCCTTTGCCATCCATCCAACCATTCATCCATCTATTCATTAGTCCAATCGAAATGTTCTTCTACTTCATCTTTAACCATCAAAGTCTGTGAAGTCTTTTTTTAAAATTCACATCTCTACTGGTAGCACCAGGAAATCTTTCTTGTTGTCCTTCTAGTTAGATATCAGCTTCCACCAAATAGCTTCAGCATTCTGTGAGATTTTAGTGGTTTTTATAATGGATGGTATCTTTTCTGATAGTTATTTTGTATTTGTCTACCCTCTTGCATTAGACAGTAAGCGCCTTGAGGGCTGGACTATGCTTTGCATCAATAGCATAATGTCCACAGCACCTGATTTAATAATTTGCATACAAAAGGAGATTAAATATTTGCTAAATATTAACTCAATAAAAGATCTGAGAGTCAAAAACATTGGCTGAAAATTTCTCTGCTTATCAAAAACTCAGTAGAAAAAAGCAGTACTAGACAAGAAAAAGAAACAAAGAGTATTCAATTAGGAAAAGAGGAAGTCAAATTGTCTCCATTTGCATACAACATGACTGTATATTCAGAAGATCCCATAGTCTCAGCCCAAAATCTCCTTAAGCTAATAAGCAACTTCAGCAAAGTCTCAGGATACAAAATCAGTGTGGAAAAATCACAAGCACTTCTACACACCAATAAGATAAACAGAGCCAAAACATGAGTGAACTCCCATTCACAATTGCTACAAAGAGAATAAAATACCTAGGAATACAACTGTCAAAGGATGTAAAAGACCTCTTAAAGGAGAACTACAAACCACTGCTCAAGGAAATAAGAGAGGACACAAAAAGTTGGAAAAACATTCCATGCTCATGGTTAGGAAGAATCAATATTGTGAAAATGGCCATACTGCCCAAAGTAATTTATAGATTCAATGCTATTCCCATCAAGCTACCATTGATTTTCTTCACAGAATTGGAAAAAATCACCTTAAACTTCATATGACACCAAAAAAGAGCCCGCATAGCCAACAAAATCCTAAGCAAACAAAACAAAACAAACAAACAAAAAACAAAGCTGGAGGCATCATGCTACCTGACTTCAAACTATACTACAAGGCTACAGTAATCAGAATAGCATAGTGCTGGTACCAAAACAGAGATATAGACCAATAGAACAGAACAGAGGCCTCAGAAATAATGCCACACATCTACAACCATCTGATCTTTGAAACCTGACAAAAACAAGCATGGGGAAAGCATTCGCTACTTAATAAATGGTGCTGGGAAAACTGACTAGCCATATGCAGAAAGCTGAAACTGGATCCCTTCCTTACACCTTATACAAAAATTAACTCCAGATGGATTAAAGATTTAAACATAAGACCTAACACCATAAAAACCCTAGAAGAAAACCTAGGCTACACCATTCAGGACATAGGCATGGGCAAGGACTTCATGACTAAAACACCAAAAGCAATGGCAACAAAAGCCAAAATAGACAAATGAGATCTAATTAAACTTAAGAGCTTCTGCATAGAAAAAGAAACTATCATTAGAATGAACCAGTAACCAACAGAATGGAAAAATTTTTTGCAATCTACATATCTGACAAAGGGCTAGTATCCAGAATCTGCAGAGAACTAAAATGGATTTACAAGAAAAAAAAAAAAAAAAACCCATCAAAAAGTGGGTGAAGGGTCTCCCTGATTTCTATATCTATTCTTTCTTAATCCCTTTGAATTGCATGTATTTATATGTTTCTTGAAACTGATTTTGGAAAGAATAAGTACACATACAAATTAATAAAACAGGGGAGATCTTTGCTGCCATTTATTTGTTTTTCCTTCAGAATGGTCTTAGAGCCTTTCTCCTTATCAGGGCCAATGAGCAGATCAATATACTTTTCTAGATTTTTGATTTCACTCCAACAGTTATCACACAGCAAAATGAGGCTAACCATTAAGGAATTTCCCTGCAACCAAGGTGATTTGACAATACATCTTTTTTCTAAAGGATCTTAGAATATTGAAGATAATCAAAACCACTCTTATTTCTCAATGTAATCATATGGGTTAGGATTTTCAGTTAGAAGACAGGTAGTGTTGCTGTGAAAAGTCAGGTTACCTGGCTTCTGATCCTGATCATGTGTTCAACCAGTTTGGTGACCACAGGTAAACCATATAATCTTTCTGGGTTTCAGTTTCTTCAGAGGTTGCACAATACCAGCTTTTCCCAAAGAATGGTTTGTGATGCACGAAGGTGCCACGATATGCTAATTGTTGTTCCATGAATAAAAGGGGCAAATAAGTTTGGATAAAACTGGACTAAATAAAAATAAAGCATTCCTTAATGGTGGCATTTATAGAGTGAGGGAGAATAGAGTGCAAATATTATCTAAATTTGCATATTATGGGAGCATATCAATGGACAAATGCAAGTAATGACTAGGTGCAAAATCTGATCTGTCCTCTCTCCCACTGTACCCAACGTCTCACATGTTAACAGTTGGAACATATATACTGAATTATGCAAAAAGGTTTTTATAGGGTCTTTTGTAAGATGACAGGCTTAATCTACATTTAGAAAGAGAAAGTTTCAGCTCATGGTAAATTAGGTAAATCATCCGATAAAATTACATATGCTGCCAAGCTCTAGATCCAGAACATAGAGTTAATTGTGTACCCTTGACATTTTAGCAAGCCAGTATGGTTGAAGATACACCAATACACACACAGACACACACACACAAACATACATACAGAGCAAGAGAGCGTGAGCATTTGTGAACAACAGCATAAAGTAGCAAGAATCCTAAACTATATTTCTTGAAATAGCCTAAAAGGATAGTGGCAAATCTCTCCTTCATGCAAACTTTTGTGAAACTTGGCATATGTGACTCTTACAGATACAATAATATATGGCCTTGTACTGGAATGGAGTAGGAGAAAGAGCTTTGTAGTCATAAAGTCCTGGAAGAGAATCTTAGCTATTCTCATTTTTATATGTGTAACTCCAGTGAACTTCAGTTTTCTCACTTATGAGGATAAATCTGTAACCTTGTAGCTTGTTTTAATGGTTAATTGGTAAGCATATATAAAGCAGCTAGCAGATTACTTGATACACAGAAGACACTCAACAAATTATTTTCTACCTTCCATTACAAAGAGTCCTCAGAATACAGAGACTAGGGTTTGTCAGGCATAATATCTTGTATACATGTAATAGATACTAATAAGAGTCTTAACATGAATAAACTTTGATTTCCAAACAATTACATTTCACATATCTTTCAAGACATGACTCAAATAGTACTTTTTCTGTACACTGTCTGATTATCTCAGCTGTAAAAGATTTTTCCTTTGGCCTTGAACTTTCTAAGTATTTTGCTTTTATTTCTATGTCATTTAGCATATTTTTTCTTGATTTGCTGTTACTCCTAGACAGGCTGTATCTTCCCTCAAAAATGTAATGTCTTCTTATAGGCAGAAAACATTTTATTATCCTTTGTTTCCCTTGCAGTGCTCAGCACAGCTCTTCTTCAAAAAACATTTGTTTAACAAGTGAAAGTGGTGGCATCCTGTGACTGAGAGTAATAACAGTGTTTTCCTTAACCCCAGTTAGGGCCCGTTAGGCCTTTCTATTGCTTGTTAGATGGCTTCCTCTTTTTATAAGGGAATCTTGCAATTAATCCTATATCTAAAAAAAAAAAGTTCTGAATGTTCTTTTTTATGAAGCCATCCTAGGAAGTCATTTGACCCCCATTCTGTTAGTGCCCACTGTACCTTAGGCATACCTCTATAATAACATTTACATATAGTATTATAATTATATTTTTATAAGACTAGGAACTCCTGGAGGGCAGGATCCAAGTCTGCACCACTGTTCCCTAACAGATTTGGGGTACACAGTACGTATCCAAAAAATGTTTGCAAAATGAGTGAACGAAAAATCCTCTATATTACTATGGACATAACATGAACTCAAGGAGAAATACACATCTGTGAAGCTAAATGAATTTCCCATATTTAGGGGCTCATGAGCAAGATGTTACAAAAATAATTCACAGTATCTTTTGGTGGGTAAAGTGAAGCCTGTGGAAAAGAGAAGAGATACAATCTTTCTATTCTTAGAGTGAAATAATATCCAGGAAGGATGGGAAATATTCGTAAATAAATATTTGTTGGTAACAAAAGGGGAAGATCACAGAAAATTATGAATCTAGTACAAGATCAGGTTTTCCAAGAGTTCCATGCAACGGATCAGGAATGATTAAGGAAACATTAGGTCTTTCATACTTAAAATGAGTCTAGGAAAAGTAGAGAGAAATAAGTTGTGAGAAATATTAACAGCTTTGCTGGATGCGGTGGCTCATGCCCGTAATCCAAGCACTTTGGAAGGCCAAGGTGGGTGGATCACTTGAGGTCAGGTGATAGAGACCAGCCTGGCCAATATCGTGAAAACCTGTCTCTAATTAAAATACAAAAATCAGCCGGGCGTGGTGGCATGCACCTGTAATCCCAGCTACTTGGGAGGATGAGGTGGGAGAATCACTTGAACCTGGGAGGCAGAGGTTACAGTGAGCCGAGATGGTGCCACTACACAGCTTCAGTATCAAATACAGTGGAAATATAGTCCAGCTTTTGAATAATTTTTCTTAAAATTATGCCCCACCTCACGTTCCTCTTCTTGTTCTTTGCGAATCTGCTCCAAACGAAACTGTTCTGCCATCTCTCTCTCATGAGCTTCTCTCTGTTGATAAAACAGAAAAGGAACAAACATTTAAAACACACTTGCTTACAAAGAAAGAGAGAAATAAGGAAAGAGAAAAAAGAGGAAAGAAAGAAAAAGAAAGAAACAGTAAGTTACATTCAAAGGCTCATTGTCAACATGACTCAGAGGTATATTGTGGTAATGGAAATGTTTCTTTCTAGAACAAGAATGGAAATTAAAGTAAAAGTAAAGCGTAGCTCTCTGATAATGTTAGGTTCCTATTCAAATATCTTTGATAGCTCTGGGTAAAGTGGCATTCAGAATCCTTCAGGACATCCTTTGGTCTTCCTCTCTGGCCTTTTCTGTCTGTCCTGTACCCAAATCTAAAGCTCTATTTAATCAGCCTTTATCTATCCTCCATGCGTTCTGGACCCTTGATGCTAGCTTATGTTGCTTCCTCTTCCCTCCTACTGCTGTTATTCTGTCCAGTTCACATACACCATCTCTTCTATGAAACATTCCTGGTACAGTCCCACTCCCTGGCTCTCAAAAAAAAAAAAAAAAAAAACCTGGAAAAAAATTTCCACTAAAACTGCAACTCACTGAACTCTCACAGAACTCAGTGCTTTCCTTATGACACTTAGGATTCTTGCCTTATGTTACAGCTACCTGTGTTCTTTACTTAATCTACTCTACCACACCGTGAGACTTCCTATGAGAGAAGAAACTGTGGCCTATTCATTTCTATCTCCTTCAAAGCTCCACAAAAAGGCAAGTGTTTATGAAGTATTCAATAAATCAATGGTTCCAAACCCTGACTGCACATGAGAATCACCTAAGGGGCTTTTAAAAAATTGTTGGGTTCTCTCATAGACCAACTAAAAGACAAATAAGATAGATATCAGGTTCATTTCTGTTTTCATTTTTCATGAAACAAACTTTATTTTGTCAAAATGAACCATGCCTTAATAAGCATGGATAGAATTATATTCTTTCTGTTTACTAAACCTAGCTTTCTCTATTGCAAACCCAGTATTTTTAGAGATCAAAGTGATAAAGAGTTGGCATTTAAATAATGAACAGTTGAGTTCTTTATCCCAGAAGTACTCGGCCAAGCCTACCTTTGCTCTGTCAGCCTCAAGTGAAAGGCGATAGGCCTCATCTTGCTCTCTCTTCACATTTTCTCTGGCTTCACGTTCATCCTTAAAGAAAGAAAAAGATTCAAACAGGTTTTGCCGTATTACTTAAAAAAAAAAAAGAGAGGAAAAAAAATGAATGGTAATTTCCTTGTTTTACCCCTATATGGACTTAAAATTAAATAAGAGACTTTTAAAGTGTATAGGATATAAATAAGCAAACAGTAAGATGAGCAGCATGGTATATGGTAGACATAAGAATGTTTGAATCCTAGCTCTACCATTTACAAACTGTGTGATTTTGTATAAGTTATTTAACTTATCCACATCTCAGTTTCCTCACTTGTAAAACAAAAGTAATTTGTCTTGTAGGGCCATTGTGAGAATTAAGTGCAATAATATAAACAGTCTAGCAAAGGACCTGGCACTTAGTTCATTTTCATTATTAGTTCTCTTCTCCCTTTCTCCTGATTTTTCTGAGATAAACTTGGAGACTGTGAGTATTGAAACTAACGACTGGGAGGGAGTATAAAGACTAGGAAGTAATCCCTGGGTCAGTGTAGAAAAAGGCCGAAAGCAAAATACTCTGGTTAACGTCATTCCATACCATATCACACCACACCACTAAAGGTCTGGTTACCAATTAAGTATTTCCACATTACACTCACACTCATGAAGTATGAATAACACAAGTTATCTAAGTTGAAAATCTCTTAGAATATTTTTAGCTTCTGAAATGATTATACCATCTGCCCATATTTAAATCATGAATTCATTTAAAATTAAAAGTTAATTTATGAACTGAATTTCTAAGTTGTTATATTCAGAAGTATAGCCAATATACATACATTTAACTTTAATAATAAATACCCACACCTGTCTACACTAGGGTGTAGGTTCCCTTTTTGGTCATTTATTTATTAGGCAGAACCCTATAAAGCCACAAATATTTGTGACCTAAAAAGCTGGAAATTTTACATAGTTAACCTAATTTCTCACTTTTTGTCTCCCCAGTATATGCTTATTCAAGGCTGAATATATGCTCAGCATTCTCTTAGGTGCCTTGATACCTAATCAAGACTAGCCTTATCCCTAAAGCCTAATACATCTTCTAGTTCAAATAATTCAACAAATTCCTAAAAGCTCTAGTATGAATAGTAACATTTCACTGCTTCCTAATCTTTCAAAAAAATTAGGAAAAATTAGATGTTGCTGGCCTAAAGCTAATTGTCATTCTACAAAATATGAAAAACCATGTTAAACCTGAAAGGATAATGTCTATCCTTTTAGTCATCTGTTAAAGAATTAAACTTTTTTTTTTTTTGAGAAGGAGTCTTGCTCTGTCACCCAGGCTGGAGGGCAGTGGTGCAATCTCCATTTACTGCAACCTCAGCCTCCCAAATAGCTGGAATTACAGGCACCTGCCACCACACCTGGCTAATTTTTGTATTTTTAGTAGAGATGGGGTTTCACCATGTTAACCAGGCTGGTCTCGAACCCTTGACCTCAAGTGATCTGTCCGCTTTGGCCTTCCAAAGTGCTAGGATTACAGGTGTGAGCCACTGTGCCCAGCCAAAGATTAAACTCCTAAGGATCCAATGCTTCTCTGGATAAGTCTATCTTTTGAAATTTAGATATCTCTTGAATGTAATCAGTCAACTATGAGAGTAATCATATCTTTCTATATTTTAAATGGGGGAAATGTGCAAGATGTTTAAAATTTTAATTTGACTTTACTTTCCTAACTTCGCCGTTTCAAATTATTTAAAGTTTCTCACAACATTCAGTACTTTCCCTTTAAAGCACTTACCACAATTATAATAATTATAACATAATTATTTATCTAATGTGAAACTACCCTGTGACATTGTAAACTACACAAAGGCAGAGAACTTGTCTATATATCTCTGTATTTCACACACTGCCTAGTCTTTGGGAGGTGTTTAATAAGCATATGCTGAATAAATGAATTATCTTTTCAGACATAAAATACTTACTGTCTACAGCAGAAATTACAAAAGAAAAACATACAGCTCATCTACAAAATGGCTGGCCCAATCTGAGTCTGACATTGACTGGCAGGGCAAGAATGACTTGTTATGCCACTATGTACATATAACAAAGAGACCATCTAAAAACAATCACAGCTGGATGCCCTTTGATCACAAATATGGTTTATAACAAAAGCATTCTAACTAAACAGCTCTGTTGTAAAACAAACTGTAGCAGATATGAAAGGCCATCAGATACAGGGATCTCTGCAACAAAACGTGGCACCTGTTGTGTGCTCTTTCTCTTGCCCACAGCTCTCCCTGACCATTTTGACAGATGGGCTAGCTTGCACATGTGGCTCAGGATGAATTTTCCTAAATTTATCATGGTCATAGCTTCTTGTATGTTTGGTAGTTGTTGGTGAATAGTTATCATTTCTTCTTATCTGCTTCTCAGATTTTATACTTGCCTCTCCAACTGTCCTCTTCAGAGTAATCTCCAATTTCGAGAAAGAGAAAATTACTTATGTGTTTCCCCTATATTATTCCCTATTATTAGACTTTTTAGAAAATCCCAGGTATTGTGGTTAACATTTCATGTATAAATTTGTTCTCATAACCGGCATATGTGCCTCTGGAACTTCTCTTGTGTCCTACAAATACTGTTCTTGTAGAGGTTCCTTTTGCTAAATCTGAGAGGACACATCAAAGTAACTAGAAATTTCTACACATTAATTGGGTGGAGGTGGAACGGCTAGATTATGAGATTCAGAAACAGGTCTTAAGTGTTGTGCTATGGCTTAGGCTACTTGTTATTCAAACACTCCTTGTCACACCAAAGTGAGAAGCTGGATTGCTCATACGTAATAGCCCCAATAGGTAGTTTCCATTTGTAACATCCTTGTCACTGCTCTCATACTGCTCTGTGCTACACTCATTTGTACATTTGTCTCATCGCTCCCTAGCTGAGCTGTATGCTCCCAGAGGGAAAAGACTCTATTTCATATGTCTTTGTATTTCCTATAGCATCAAGTGTACTGTCTTACATATGACAAGCAGCTAATATATATATTTGTTGGATGAGTAAATGGAATTATCAGTGCTCAACAGTTAAATACCAAAAATTCAGGAGCCTCTAAGTATTCTTCAGTCTAGTAACTTTTATTTAAATATATTTTCTATCCCACATATTATGAGTTAAGAAGTACCAGAATTATAATTTACTTATTTTTAGTTAAAAAATTTTTTTGAGTACATAGTAGGTCTACATATTTGTGGGATATAGGAGATATTTTGATACAGGCATGCAATGGGTAATAATCACATCATGGATTAAAATGGGGTATCTATCCCCTCAAACATTTATCCTTTGTGTTAAAAACAATCCAGTTATAATCTTCGAGTTATTTTTAAATGTAAAATTATTTTGACTATAGTCACCCTGTTATGCTATCAAAGACCAGTATTATTCACTCTTACCACATTTTTTGTACACATTAACCACTCCACCTTCCCCCGCATCCCACTACCCTTCCCAGCCTCTGGTAATCATCCTTATACTATCTATTTCTATGTGTTTAATTGTTTTGCTTTTTACATGCTACAAACAAGTGAGAACATGTGATGTCTGTAGTTCTGTGTCTGGCTTATTTCACTTAACATAATGGCCTCCAGTTAAGTCCATGTTGCTGCAGATCACAGGATCTAACTTTTTTTTTTTTTTTTTTTTTTGCTGAATAGTACTCTTGTGTGTAGGTACCATATTTTCTTTATCCATTTGCCTACTGATGGACATTTAGGTTGCTTCCAAATCTTGGCTACTGTGATCAATGCTGCAACAAAAACGTTAGTACAGGTATCTCTTTGATATACTGATTTCCCTTCTTTTGGGTATATACCAGCAGTGGAATTGCTGGACCATATGGTAACTCTATTTTTAGTTTTTAAAGGAACCTTCACACTGTTCTCCCTAGTGTTGTACTAATTAAATTCCCACTAGCAGTGTACAAGGGTTCCCTTTTCTCCACATCCTCTCCAGCATGTTACTCCCTGTCTTTGGGATAAAAGCCATTTTAACTGATACCTCACTGTAGTTTTGATTTGTATCAGAACTAGAAGTTAAACATAGTCATTCTCACCATAAAGCCTGTTTCTTCCCCACTGTGGCACACTAAGTGGTCCAGCATAGTCCTATATCTCTGAGACAACAGCCATTGAATTTTACTACAGTTTACTGAAAATAATGTCTATTAAAAATAATAAAAATATTTTATTAGTTGCCAAATGGTTCCAAAAGGAATAATTTAACAAAAAATGAATTTTAGATGTAATTTATTACACCCTCAGTAGTGTTAAAGATTAAGAATCATCAGTTAATTCCTAAAAGACTAATTCAAAATTCCAAATTATTAAACTGAAGTGGCTATAGACTTTTTCCAAATATTTAACAAATGCATACATACATAGAATATTTATTGGTTTTTCTGAATGCCTAGGTTAGAATGCATACTCTGCTCCTTGCTATACTAATAGGTTCTTGTCAACAGAGACAGGGCCCTGCTATATATCTCTAGAGATATAGATCAAGATAACCTGAAGTTCTCTCAATATAAATACTTAGAGATAGTAGGTGAAATATAACAAAAATGTTCAAAAGTATTACTAAGCATGTCAGAAAAAAAAAAAAAAAAAAAAAAAAAAAAAACCAAAGAACAAAGAAAAATGTTTCTAGGTACCAGAAATAAAGAGGAAACTGAAAATCAGAGATGTAAATGATGAAGTAATTCAGAGCCTGACAAGGTAGGTTATCCATTCTGATAACCTAGAAGCTCACTTGTGATCAGAGATCTCATTTTGGACTTAAGCAAGGTGGAAAGTTATCTCTGGGGACAGGGCGCAGTGGCTCACACCTATAATCCCAACACTTGGGAGACCAAGGTGGGTGGATCACCTGAAGTCAGGAGTTTGAGACAAGCCTGACCAACATGGTGAAACATGTTAACTAAAGACAAAAAACTAGCCAGGCATGGTGGTGCATGCCTGCAACCCCAGTTCCTTCGGAGGCTGAGGCAGGACAATCACTGGAACCTGGGAGGCAGAGGTAGAGGTTGCAGTGAGCCGAGATTGTGCTATTGTACTCCAGCTTGGGCAACAAGAATGAAACACCAACTCAAAAAAAAAAAGTTATCTCTGGGATAACTTCTGCAGCCTAATGGAGTAGAGTTGGAGTCTGGGAATGAGGTATGGGGTTGAGGGGAAGAAAAGCTACTTTAAGAAATAATGATTGAAATTTTTTTGAATTTGATGAAAATGAGAAAGCCACTGATTCAAGAATCTAAACAAACATTAAGCAAAAGAAACTACACCAAGGCACATCATAACCAAATTACTTAAAGTTAATAATTAAAAAAAATCTTAAAAGCAGCTGGAGGAAAAGAAAAGATATACATGTACAGGAAACAATGACAGCAGACTTTTCATCAGAAACAGTGCAACTGAGAAGACAGTGGGGCAACATCTCTAAAGTACAGGAAGGAAGGAAGGAGGGAAGGAGGGAAGGAGGGAAGGACGGAGGGAAGGAGGGAGGGAAGGAGGGAGGGAAGGAGGGAGGGAAGGGAGAGGAAGGAAGGAGGGAGGGAGGGAGGGAAGGAGGGAAGGAAGGAAGGAAGGAAGGAAGGAAGGAAGGAAGGAAGGAAGACAGGCAGGCAGACTATGTTCTGTGGACACTTCTCCAGTCAGTAGTCCTTCCTAAAAGAAGACAGAAAAGACAATAGGAAATGTTTACCTTCAATCACAAGTTAGTAAACTGGTCTTTGGGCCAAAGCTGACCTGTGGGGTGTTTTTGTAATTAAAGCTTGTTGGAACATGGCTATATCCATTCATCTGCATATTGTTTACGGATACTTTTGTGCTACAATGACAGAGTTGAGTAGCTGTGACAGAAAGTATATGGCCCCAAGGCCAAAAATATTTACTATCTAGTCCTTTATAGAAAAAATTTTGCTGACCTTTAAAATCAGTATAAATGCTGGTTTCAGCCTTTTAAACTTTCAACTTTCAGTAAGTAGGGAATAAAATCCTAATGGGATCTAAAGTTTATAAAACCTAGGGAGAGCTTCAGGAAAAGGAAAGGTCAAATGGAAAGAGTAACTAATCTGTTCATTACAAAAAAATTGGAAGCTATAACTTAGTTCTGACACTAGTGTGAAAGATTTAAAGTCAAAGGTCTCACAGCAGCCTTTACAAGGGCTAACAGTAGAAGTCTTTCAGGGATTTTGGAGCACAGATAAAAATGATTTGATCAAGCATACGAGGGCAAGGGAAGAATGGCCAGGTTTTCTAGGAATAAGAAATAATTTCTAACTCTGGACACAAAAAACCCACCTGTCTTAGAGGCTTACATATAGAATTTTTTATTTTGAACCACTTGGTATTTCACCTTTGTTTTAGGTAATGATTCTACTGAACAACTAATCTTAGCACAGTTGGCCTTTGATACTTTCTCAGTTTCACTATCTCCTTTCCTCTTCCACATATTCTGTGCTTGGCCCAAACAAGCGCTCTCACAATTCTCTGAACAGACTAGACTTTTGATGCCTCTCTGCCTTTGTACACCCATTATCCTTGGCCTGGAATACTTTCTACCGCTTCTCCTTCAGGCAAACTCATTCATCTTTCAGGCCCAACCTAAGTGTCAGCTCTATGCAATCATAGGTACTCCCTCCCCCAAATACTGGATTGGATAGCTTCACTTCTGTGCCCTACTTGCACTGTATTATTATAATTATATATTTACATATTTGTCTCTCACTAGACTATGAGTACTTAGCAGGGACACTTTTATTAATCTCTGAATTTTCAGCATAAGTTAAAATATGGTTGATACTTGGTAGTGAATGCTTACTATACATACCCTTCTAATTATTTTACACTTTATTGTCTTATTTAATCCCCAACATAAGTTGAGGAACAGATGACAGGAAAGAGGAAAAAAAAAAGAAGTGCCCATATATGTAACAAGGAAAAAGAAAAAAAAAGGAAAAGCAGCTAAGGTGCCTCCTCTAGAAACTGTCATGGATTTCAAAAGTGTCGATAGCCTTTACAAGCAAAATATTCTTGCTTTACTTTCTTCTTCCTGCCATTACTGCCATTACCTCTATCTTAAGTTCTGAGATTTAAAAGAAGGTTGGAAGAAATCATAGGGAGGAATGGGAATGGGAAAATACCTCTAATGAGGAAAATTATCCTCTTGTGTGGAGTACCAGGTTATTCCAGGACTACTACCCCTTGTAACATAATCTGCATGCATGACATATTTCTTTTCAGACTGGACACAGGGCAGGGCACTTAGTAACTATTCTACAAGTGTTCACTGAATTAAACCAAGGAAAACTAACTGACCACCTGAGTCACCAAAACAGACAAGCAAGTTCCTGCCAAATTTGTAGACTCAGTGATGTCAAAAAGAATACAAGTAAAGTAACTCAGATATTTGATAATTGAAAGCCAAGTTTTCAAAATCTGCCCCCAAAGCCAAATTGATAATTATATTTTCTAAGTTAGTACCTGGCTGGTGTGAGAACAGAGGAAGCAGAGTTTCAGTACTAAAACCATTCTTATGGGGACTAGTTAGTTAGGCACTAGGAAGATCTTAAGAATCTGCTGGCTACCGTGGCTCATGTCTGTAATTCCAGCGTTTCTGGGGGGCCAAAATGGGGGGATTCCTTAAGGCCAGGAGTTCAAGATCAGCCTGGGTAACACGGTGAGACCCTGTCTCCACAAAAAATAATAAAAAAATTAACCTGTAGTCCTAGCTACTAGGGAAGCTAAGGTGGGAGGCTGTTCAAGCCCAGGAGTTTGAGGTTACAGTGAACTACAATCATGTCACAGTGAGCTACAATCATGTCATTCTAGCCTAGGCAAATAGTGTGAAACCCTGTTTTAAAAAAGAAAAAAAGGTAAAATTTGTCTCAATTTCTTCTTTAGCGTTTGGGAGGTGAATGATTTTTTAAAAAATTTTCTGGCTGGCATCAAAAATGATGAGTTTGTGTCCTTTGTAGGGACATGGATGAACCTGGAAACCATCATTCTCAGCAAACTGACAGAAGAGCAGAAAATCAAACACCCCATGTTCTCACTCATAGGCGGGTGTTGAACAATGAGAACACATGGACACAGGGAGGGGAGCACTACACACTGGGGTCTGTTGGGGGGAAATGAGGGAGGGACGGGGGGTGGGGAGGTGGGGAGAGATAGCATGGGGAGAAATGCCAGATATAGGCGAAGGGGAGGAAGGCAGCAAATCACACTGCCATGTGTGTACCTATGCAACAATCTTGCATGTTCTTCACATGTACCCCAAAACCTAAAATGCAATAAAAGAATAAATAAATAAATAAAATTTTCTGCCTGGGTATGGTGGCTCATGCCTGTAATGCCCGCACTTTGGGAGGCCAAGGCGGGTGGATCACAAGGTCAGGAGTTCAAGATCAGCCTGGCCAATATGGTGAAACCCCATGTCTACTAAAATACAAAAATTTGCTGGATGTGGGTGCAGATGCCTGAAGTCCCAGTTACTCAGAGGCTGAGGCAGTAGAATTGCTTGAACCCAGGAGGCGGAGGTTGTAGTGAGCTGAGACTATGCCATTACACTCCAGCCTGGGCAACACAGCAAGACTCTATCTAAAAAAAAAAAAAAAAAAAGTTATGGTCTAATCAGGATAGAAATAAAGTTCAGATATTTCAGATCTTATTTTTGAAAATTTCTCAGGCCATTGGACATTCTGATAATCTTGCTTACAAAACAAGATATTACATACTATCAGATATTTTCAAAGTGTCAGAATTAGACATTTTTCCAAAGAAGATATATTAATGGCTAAGAAGGACATAAAACTATGTTCTGGACGGATCCAAGATGGCCAATTAGGAGCATCTCAGGATTGCAGCTCCCAGCGAAAGTGTGGAGGGTGAGTGGACCCAGCATTTCCAGATGGATTTTTATTGCCCACAGACCAGGAGATTCCCAGGCAGAGGAGCCCCATGGGTCGCCAGTGTGGCGGGTCTCCGCACAAAATACATGGGCCCAGGCGCCATTTTAGCTGGCAATTGGAGCTTCTGGGAGACAGAGTAGCCCATTCAACTGATTAAAAAGGGGACTAAAACAGGGAGCCAGGCCAGGAGATTCCTGGGCAAGAAAGTACCACAAATCTCAGCACAGCTGTTTGAGCTGGCGCAGTGGGTCGCGGCATAGGAAATCACACAGATACCTGTGCCTTTTCAACAGGTGACTGGAACACCTGGGAGACAGAGTCACCCATTCAACTGAAAAAAAAAAAAAAAAAAAAAAAAAAAAAAAAAGAGGGTCTGAAGCAGGGAGCCAGGTGATTGGCCTCGGCTGGTCTCACCCCCCAAAAAAACCAGCATCTGAAACGCTCTGGATTGAGAGTTTCACAGAAAGCACAGCTGAACCCGGGACAGTCCAGCTCTGTGGGGGAGGGGCATCCGCCATTACTGAGGCAGTCCACCACTACAGAAGTAGTCTGCCATTGCCAAGGCAGCCCGCCATTAAAGAGAGAGTTCGCCATTACAGAGGTGGGCCGCCATTGCTGAGGCAGTTCTAACTATACCCGTATAAACAGGACTACAGGGAAGTTCACACGGCAGCTGGGTGGAGCCCACAGCAGCTCAGCAAAGCCTCTGCAGGCAGACAGTGACTAGGCTGCCTCCTTGCTGGGCAGGGCAGTGCTGAATAAAGGTAGCTGCATGACAGAAACTTATAAATAAAGCCCTAACTTCCTGGGACAGAGCACCTGGGAAAAAAAAAGGCATTTATGAGTTCTGGTGCAGCAGACTTAAACGTACCTGCCCAGCAGCTCTAAATGAACAACGGAGATCACAGCTCAGCACTTGAGTGCCTATAAAAGACAGACTGTCTCCTCAAGCAGCTCCTTGACCCCTGTATATCCAAAGAGTCACCTCATAAATGAGAGCTCAGACTGACAATTGGTGGGTATCCTTCTGGGACAAAGATAGCAGCAGAAGAAATTGGCAGCAACCCTTACTGTCCTGCAGCCACTGCAGTTGATCCCTGGGCAAGCAGGGCCAGGAGTGGACCTCAGCAGTCCTACAGCAGAGGGGCCTGAATGTTAGAAGGAAAACTAAGAAACAGAAAGAAATGACTTCATCATCAACAAACTGGACGTCCACTCAGAGACACAATCTGAAAGTCAACAACTACAAAGATGACAGGTGAATAAATCCACAAAGATGGGAAGAAACCAGTGGAAAAAGGATGAAAACACCCAAAATCAGAACGCCTCTCCTCCTACAAGGGATCACAACTCCTCACCAGCAAGGGAACAAGGCTGGATGGAGAATGAGTGTGATGAATTGACAGAAACAGGCTTCAGAGGTGGGAATTAAGAAACTTCTCTGAGCTAAAAGAACATGTCCTAACCCAAGGCAAAGAAATTAAGAACTTGAAAAAAGATTTGATGAAGTGCTAATGAGAATAAATGGCTTAGAGAGGAATATAAGTGAACTGATGGAGCTGAAAAACACAACACGAGAACTTCGCAAAGCATACACAAATTTCAGCAGCCGAATTGACCAAGCAGAAGAAAGGATATCAGAGGTTGAAGATCAATTCAATAAAATAAAATGTGAAGGCAAGATTAGAGAAAAAAGGGTAAAAAGGAATGAACAAAGTCTCCAAGAAATATGGGACTATGTGACAAGACCTAATCTACGTTTGATAGGTGTACCTGAATGTGACGCAGAGAATGAATCCAAGCTGGAAAATACTCTTCAGGATATCATCCAGCAAAACTTCCCCAACCCAGTAAGGCAGGCCAATATTCAAGTCCAGGAAATACAGTGAACACCACAAAGATATTCCTCAAGAAGAGCAACCCCAAGGCACATAATTGTCAGATTCACCAGGGTTAAAATGAATGAGAAAATGCTAAGGGCAGCCAGAGAGTAAGGCCGGGTTACCCACAAAGGGAAGCCCATCAAATTCACAGTAGATCTCTCAGCAGAAACCCTACAAGCCAGAATAGAGTAGGGGCCAATATTCAACATCCTTAAAGAAAAGAACTTTCAACCCAGAATTTCATATCCAGCCAAACTAAGCTTCATAAGGAAAAATAAAATCCTTTGCGAACAACCAAGTACTCAGAGATTTCATCACCACCAGGCCTGCTTTACAAGAGCTCCTGAAAGAAGCACTAAACACAGAAAGGAGCAACCAATACCAGCCACTCCAAAAACATACCAAATGGTAAAGTGCATCGACACAATGAAGAAACTGCAACTAACAGGCAAAACAGCCAGCTAGCATCAAAATGGCAGGATCAGATTTACACATAACAATATTAACCATAAATGTAAGTGGGCTAAACGCCCCAATCAAAAGACACAGACTGGCAAACTGGATAAAAAGCCAAAACCCATCAGTATGCTGTATCTGGGAAACCCATCTCACATGCAAGGATACACAAAGACTCTAAATAAAGGGATGGAGGAAGGTTTACCAAGCAAATGGAGAGCAAAAAAAAAAAAAAAAAGGACGAGTTGCAATTCTCGTCTCTGATAAAATAGACTTTAAACCAACAAAGATAAAAAAAGACAAAGAAGGACATTACATAATGGTAAAAGGATCTATACAACAGGAAGAGCTAATGATCCTAAATGTATACACACCCAACACAGGAGCACCCAGATACATAAAGCAAGTTACATAAAGCAAGTTCTTTCTTTTTTTGAGATGGAGTTTCACTCTTGTTACCCAGGCTGAAGTGCAATGGTGCGATCTTGGCTCACCGCAACCTCCGCCTCCTGGGTTCAGGCAATTCTCCTGCCTCAACCTCCTGAGTAGCTGGGATTACAGGCATGCGCCACGATGCCCAGCTAATGTTTTGTATTTTCAGTAGAGATGGGGTTTCACCATGTTGACCAGGATGGTCTCGATCTCTTGACCTCGTGATCCACCCACCTCGGCCTCCCAAAGTGCTGGGATTACAGGCTTGAGCCAACGCGCCCAGCCATAAAGCAAGTTCTTAATGACTTACAAGGAGACTTAGACTCCCACACAATAATAGTGGGAGACTTTAACACCCCATTGTCAATATTAGACAGATCAATGAGACAGAAAATTAACAAGGATATCCAGGACTTGAACTCAGACCTGGACCAAGCAAACCTAATAGACATTTACGGAACTCTCTACTCCAAATCCACAGAATATATATTCTTCTCAGCACCACATCACACCTACCTGAAAATTGACCACATAATTGGAAGTAAATCACTCCTCAGCAAATTCAAAAGAACGGAAATCATAACAAACAGTCTCTCAGACCACAGTGTAATCAAGCTAAAACTCAGAATTCAGAAACTAACTCAGAACTGCACAGCTTCATGGAAACTGAACAACTGGCTCATGAATGTTGACTAGATAAACAATGAAATCAAGGCAGAAATAAAGATGTTCTTTGAAACCAACGAGAATGTAGACACAACATACCACAATCTCAGGGACACATTTAAAGCAGTGTCTAGAGGAAAATATACACCAATAAATGCCCACATGAGAAGCAAGGAAAGATCTAAAATCGACACCCTATTGTCAAAATTGAAAGAGCTAGAGGAGCAAGGTCAAAAAAACTCAAAACATAGCAGAAGACAAGAAATAACTAAGATCAGAGCAGAACCAAAGGAGACAGAGACACAAAAAACCCTTCAGAAAATCAATAAATCCAGGAGCTGGTTTTTCGAAAACATCAACAAAATAGACAGACCACTAGCCAGATTAATAATAAAGAAAAGAGAGAATAATCAAATAGAAGCAATAAAAAATGATAAAGGGGATATCACCACAAAATCCACAGAAACACAAACCATCATCAGAGATTATTACAAACATCTCTATGCACATAAACTAGTACACCTGGAAGAAATCGATAAATTCCTGGACACTTGCATCCTCCCAAGCCTAAACCAGGAGGAAGTCAAAACCCTGAATAGACCAATAACAAGGTCTGAAGTTGAGGCAGCAATTAAGAGTTTACCACCCCAAAAAAGCCCAGGTCCAGATCGGTTCACAGCTGAATTCTACCAGACATACAAAGAGGAGCTAGTACCATTCCTTCTGAAACTATTCCAAAAAATCAAAAAAGAGGGAATCCTCCCCAACTCATTTTATGAGAACAACATCATCATGATACCAAAACCCGGCAGAGATTCAGCAAGAAAACTTCAGGCCAATATCCATGATGAAGACAGATGCAAAAATCTTCAATAAAATACTGGCAAACAGATTGCAACAGCACATCAGAAAGCTTATCCACCATGATCAAGTAGGCTTCATCCCGGGGAGGCAAGGTTGGTTCAACATACGCAAGCCCATAAACTTAATTCACCACATAAACAGAACCAAAGACAAAAACCACATGATTATCTCAATTGATGCAGAGAAGGTCTTTGACAAAATTCAACAGGCTTTTATGCTAAAAACCCTCAATAAACTGGGTATTGATGAAACGTATCTCAAAATAATAAAAGCTATTTACGGCAAACCAACAGCCAATATCATACTTAATGGGCAAAAACTGGAAGCATCCCCTTTGAAATCTGGCACTAGACAAGGATGCCCTCTCTCACCACTCCTATTCAACATAGTATTGGAAGTTCTAGCCAGAGCAATCAGGCAAGAAAAAGAAATAAAGTGTATTCATATAGGAAAGGAGGAAGTCAAATTGCCTCTATTTGCAGATGACATGATTGTACATCTAGAAGACCCCATCATCTCAGCCCCAAATCTCCTGAAACTGATAAGCAACTTCAGCAAGGTCTCAGGATAGAAAATCAATGTGCAAAAGTTACAAGCATTTCTATACACCAATAACAGACTAACAGCCAAATCATGAGCGAACTGCCATTCACAATTGCTACAAAGATAATAAAATACCCAGGAATACAACTAACAAGGAAAGTAAAGGACCTCTTCAAGGAGAACTACAACCCACTACTCAACGAAATAAGAGAGGACACACAGATGGGGAAACAGTCCATGCTCATGGTCAGGAAGAATCAATATCGTGAAAGTGGCCATACTGCCCAAATTAGTTTACAGATTCAACACTATCCCCATCAAGCTACCAATGACCTTCTTCACAGAACTGGAAAAAAACACCTTAAATTTCATATGGAACCAAAAGAGAGCCCGCATAGCCAAGTTAATCCTAAGCAAAAAGAACAAAGTGGATGGCATCACACTACCGGACTTCAAACTATACTACAAGGCTACAGTAATCAAAACAGCATGGTACTGGTACCAAAACAGAGATATAAACCAATGGAACAGAACAGAGGCCTCGGAGGCAACACCACACATCTACAACCATTTGATCTTTGACAAACCGGACAAAAACAAGCAATGGGGAAAGGAGTCCCTGTTTAATAAATGGTGTTGGGAAAACTGGCTAGCCATGTGCAGAAAGCGGAAACTGGACCGCTTCCTGACACCTTACACTAAAATTAACTCCAGATGGATTAAAGACTTAAACATAAGACCCAACACCATAAAAACCCTAGAAGAAAACCTAGGCAAAACCATTCAGGACATAGGCGTAGGCAAGGACTTCATGACCAAAACACCACAAGCATTGGCAACAAAAGCCAAAATAGACAAATGGGACCTAATCAAACTCCACAGCTTCTGCACGGCAAAAGAAACAGTCATTAGAGTGAATCGGCAACCAACAGAATGGGAAAAAATTTTTGCAGTCCACCCATCTGACAAAGGGCTGATATCCAGAATCTGCAAAGAACTAAAACAGATTTACAAGAAAAAAACAAACAAGCCCATTCAAAAGTAGGCAAAGGATATGAACACTTTACAAAAGTCTTATACATGAGGCCAACAAACATGAAAAAATGCTCATCATCACTGGTCATTAGAGAAATGCAAATCAAAACTACGTTAAGATACCATCTCACGCCAGTTAGAATGGCAATCATTAAAAGATCTGGAGACAACAGATGCTGGAGAGGATATGGAGAAATAGGAACACTTTTACACTGTTGGTGGGAGCGTAAATTAGTTGAACCATTGTGGAAAACAGTGTGGCGATTCCTCAAGGACCTAGAAATAGAAATTCCATTTGATCCAGCAATCCCATTACTGAGTATATATCCAAAGGATTATAAATCGTTCTACTATAAGGACACATGCACAGGAATGTTCATTGCAGCTCTGTTTACAATAGCAAAGACCTGGAACCAACCCAAATGCCCATTGATGATAGACTGGACAGGGAAAATGTGGCACATATACACCATGGAATACTATGCAGCTATAAAAAACGATGAGTTTGTGTCCTTTGTAGGGACATGGATGAACCTGGAAACCATCATTCTCAGCAAACTGATACAAGAACAGAAAATCAAACACTGCATGTTCTCACTCATAGGTGGGTGTTGAACAATGAGAACACATGGACACTGGGAGGGGAGCATCGCACACGGGGTCTGTCGGGGGGAAATAGGGGAGGGACAGCGGGGGTGGGGAGTTGGGGAGAGAGAGCCTGGGCAGGAATGCCAGATATAGGTGATGGGGAGGAAGGCAGCAAATCACACTGCCACGTGTGTACCTATACAACAATCTTGCATGTTCTTCACATGTACCCCGAAACCTAAAATCCAATTAAAAAAAAAAAAAGAAAAGTATGTTCTACATTAGTCATTAAGGTAACGCAAATCAAAACCACAAACAAGATATCACCTTATATCTACCAGGATAACTTTTGTTTCTTAAAGGGAAAATAAGTGCTGGTGAAGATGTACAGAAATCAGAACGATTGTACATTGCTAGTTGGAGTGTAAAATGGTGTAGCCTCTCTAGAAAACAGTTTGGTGATTCCTCAAAAAGTTAAACATAGAATTACCATATGACCCAACAACTGCACTTCTAGGAATATGCCCAAAAGAAATGAAAACAGGAACTCAAACAGATTGTTAATACGTGAACATTCATTGCATCATTATTCCCAATAGCCAAAACATGGAAACACCCCAAATGTCTACCTATAGCTGAATACATAAACAAAATTTGGTATATCCATACAACAGAATATTATTTAACCAAAAAAGAATGAAGTAGTGATACACGCTACAGCATGGATGAACGTTGAAGGCATTAAGTGAAATAAACCAGACAAAAAAGTCATAAATTGTATGATTCCATTTATATGAAATATGTAGAACTTGCAAATCCATACAGACAGAAAGCAAATTAGTGTTGTCAGGGGCTACGTGTGAGTGTGTGTGGGGGGAATGGACAGTGACTGCCTAATGGGTATGGGGTGATGAAAATGTTTTGGAACTAGACAGAGGCCATGGTTGTACAACATTGTGAAGTACAAAATGGCCCTTAATTGTACACTTTATTTTTTATTTAATTTAATTTATTTATTTGAGATGGAGTCTCATTTTGTCACCCAGGCTGGAGGGCAATGGCATAATTTCAGCTCACTGCAACCTCTACCTGTCACGTTCAAGTGATTCTCCTGCCTCAGCTCCCAAATAACTGGGATTATAGGCTTGGGCCACCACACTTGGCTAATTTTTTCGTATTTTTAGTAGAGATGGGGTTTCACCATGTTGGCCAAGCTGGTCTTGAACTCCTGGATCTCAGGTGATCCACCCATCTAGGTCTACCAAAGTGCGGGGATTATAGGCATGAGCACCAAGCCCAGCCTAAATTGTACACTTTAAAATGGTTAATTTTCTGTTATGTGAATTTCATCTAAAAAATTATCAAAATTACAGAGGGAGACCATACAGGCTGCTATCTTGATGGCTACTAAGCCAATGGCTAAACAACAAAATGTGGTATTACAATAGAGTATTATTCAACCACAAAAAGAGTGAAGTACTGACACTTGATGGCTGAACAACAGAGCTGACTGTAGTGGAAAGAGGGAGATAAATATTTTCACCTTTCCACATTTAAACTATAAATGATGAGGGTGTTGCTTAACAAGATATGTTAAATTGGCACTCAAAAGAAGTACAGGCGAGGCACAGTATCTCATGCCTGTAATCCTGGCACTTTGGGAGGTTGAGGCAGGAGGACTGTTTGAGCCCAGGAGTTCCAGACCAGCCTAGGCAACACAGTGATATACCATCTCTACAAAAAAATTAAAAATTAGCAAGGTGTGGTGGCACACACCTGAGGTCCCCGTTACTTGGGAGGCTGAGGTGAGAGGATTGTTTGAGCCTGGGAAGTTGAGGCTGCAGGGAGTTGTGACTGTGCCACTGCATTCCAGCCTGGGTGACGGAGTGAGAATGTCAATAAATAAATAAATATCAAAAAAAGCAAAAGAAGTTCCTGGTAGTATGGGATTCATGGTGTACTAGAATCAGGACATTCACCTTCCAGCCAAATGACTTGGATTCTAGTCATCATTTCATCCTGGTGGCTGAACAGTACAGGGAAAACGTCATGGGCTTCAAATACGGACAGCCGGGTTTCAATTCTAGGTCTGCACTTAATTTCTGTGTCCTTGGGCAAGTTCCTTGACCTCTTCCAACACTGATCAATTTTATCTCTAAAATTTAAAAAAAAATCTGCTTACTAGATTAATGAATGAAATGAAATGAATATATCACATAGCATCTGGGACTATGGTATGTATTTGATGAATATTATCCTAACAACAATAGTCCCAATAATATTAATCTTCATCCTTGTAATAACTAGATGTGTGACTTTAGGGAAAATAGTTGAATATCCCCTAAGGACTGTTTAGGGAGGACTTGGGGCAAGTCAGCTGCCACTAAATAGCATCATTTTTTTATAGGTAAAATGGAAATGGTAGAGGAGGGGAAGTAGGGGATGGTTCATGAATAATTACATGAACATGAGCCTCAGGTCTCTGAAACATCCTTCCATTAGTCCCTAACTGACTGTTGTACCTCACTACCCAGAGCCAGGGCCCTGATAAGTGTCCCAGGGCCAAAAATAAGAACATAGAAGTCTTAAGCACAGATTATGCACCAGATGTAATTCAGAAGAAAAGTAACACTTCAACTGTAAATACATTTCAGAAGTCTGACATCATTCTTATTTTTCTCACAATGACTACTTTGATTTCTGAAATATCAAATTTCAAAAAGGTTTCTCTTTTTATTTTTACTGTCTATCTACTGATTTGGTAAATCTGCTCTGCTGATTCCATAAGTGCCTAGTCTGCCTTTAGGTAATCGCACTCTAAGTACAGGAAGTGGGGGCAGATAGAGGAGGAAGGTACTTTTTTTGTATGAGGGCGCAGAGCAAGTCCATAGGTTTGCTCTACTTCAGGGTAGTCCAGACTGTGAGGATCAAATGGAAAAACAGATGGTGGGACTCTGCTCTGAAATGTACTAAGTGTTTCCAGACTGGAAGAAAAAAAATCAGCAATGATTTACAAGGCTTCATCTATGTGATAAAAATGAATTCTCACTGAGGCATGGTGGTTCACCCCTGTAATCCCAGTACTTTGGGAGGCCAAGGCGGGCGGATTACTTGAGCCAAGGAGTTCAAAACCAGCCTGGGCACCACGGTGAAACCCTGTCTACCAAAAAAATACAAAAATTAACCAGACATGGTGGTGCATGCCTGTAATCCCAGCGATTACTACTTGAAAGGCTAAGAATACCTGAAAGACAGGAGAACCGTTTGAGCTTGGGAGGTGGAGGTTGCAGTGAGACGAGATTGCGCCATTGCACTCCTGTTTGGGCGACCAGAGTGAGACTCTGTTTCAAAAAAAAGAATTCCCTGGCCCTAGGCCTAATTTATCACTGTGGTTTTTATTCTGCAAAAATTTCTCATTTCCTTGTTTATCTCACCAAATCTACCGTTAACTAAGTAAGTATCTGCAAAGGAAAATGTACTAAGTACTAATGAATATCCTCCTACCTATATTTTTATTTAAGACTTTAAATCCTTTAAAGTCTTATATTTCAAAGTTAACAAAGCACTTTTCGTGTGATACAACAATTAGGTTGGCCAGAAAGGGACTTTAATACCTATTCAGAGATGAGGAAACTGAGACTCAGAAAGCATAAGTGATTTTCCCAGAGTCACACGGCTTGTTAGAATGCAGGCCTTATGATACCTAATATACAGCTCTTTTTGCTCTTTCTGTTATTTAACTTATCTTGAACCTACATGCTTATTGTATTTCTCCACCTATACATTTTCTTCCTTCTAAACAGTGCAAATACAGTCCTTCAATTAGTGTAGCAGACTGTTATGGAATGATCTTCCTGGGTGTGTAAGGAATAATCTGTTTCAACTTGCTGAATGAATTGTATAGGAAAAACAAATATGGGTTTAGTTCATTTAATTCTCAATGGACTCTCCTTAAAGAAGAGCAAGATGCTAAGGAATGATATTTACCTCCAGCCTTGTATTATTCTGCAGAGTTGTCACCACTTATTTACATGTCTATTTCTCTCTTCAGACCTTAAGCAAATTGAAGAGAATTTGTCACATTTATCTCTTTATTCTGACTCCCAAGCAGTGCCTGGTGCTTGGCAGATTTTTAAAAAATAAACATCAAATGAGCATTTGGTTCCATAGACAACTGCATTGTAAGTTCACATCTGCTAAACGCATTTGTCTGTAAAACCATTAATTATCTGCTGGTGCTCAAAAACAGTGAAATAAGGATTATGGCAAATATGACATGACATTCTTTCAGGTTACTACTTATTATATCAAAGATTGAGCCTTTGATATAATGTCAGACTAACTGGTTATGTTTTAAATTCCAGTAATCAACAGTTTTAAACACAGAAATTTCAAAATAGTCAGTGTAGGACTATAAAAACAGAGATGAATTCACAAGTAGCAAGTAACTTCCAAGTCCTAACTGAGATTGTCTTGCTTTGCTAGAATGTAAGTCTCTGGAATTTCCGGTGGAGATGTTTAGAAAAGATTCTTTTTCATCTGGATAGAAGTGGTATGTGGGAGTCAGCTGAAAAGCTGGATTTAGGACTGGCTTACTAATTTCTTTAGCAGCAGAATTTCAAACTATGGATTGCCGTCTCAGTGTCTGCTTTAGAGGAAATTGGGTAACTAGTGAGAGTTTATGTTAGGGCTAAACCAATCCAGAGACAATGTATACCTTTGCCTAGTAACCTAGGATGGAACCCGTACATTTTTCAAGAATAATGCCTCAGTTTAGATCCTGTCATCTCTTACTCATAGATTATGGCATTAACCTGTTAATAAGTCTCTCCCCATAAAATTCATTTATCCACTTACACATTTATAAAATATTTACTGCACACCTACTAGATGCAGGCCCTGCGTTAGAAATAGAGGTAAGATGAGTAAGACAGTTTCCTTCTCTCATTAGTTGTACGAGATAGATATATAAGCTTAAAAAGGAAGTCAATATATGGAAGACCTATAATGGGTTAGTCATTTTACATCTGATATTTCTTTTCATTCCCACAATACCACAATTGGATATTATTTCTACTTGACAGATGGGGAGACTATGACTTGAACTAGCTATGTAACTTGCCCGTGGTATATATCTCATAAGGGACAGAATCAGGTTTTGTATGTAGGTCTGTTTCAAAAGCTTATGTTCTTTCCACTAAACCAATAATTCTTAAATTTAAAGACACATAGAAATCACTTGTTATACAAGAAACTTGTAAAAGCACAGATTCTCTGGACCACCTGCAGAGATTCTGATTCAGTAGGTCTAGCTTGGGAGCCAAAGGTATGCTCAATAGACCACACTTGGAAAAGCAATGGAGTTTAGAAAACAAACAAAGTAACAGAAATTATAAAAAAAAAAAAATGGTATTATCATAAAGACATGAACAAAGTAAGTAAGCAAATGTCATACCTATCGAATTCGTTTCCTAAATTGCAACTCTAATCTTGCTAATTTCCTGCTTAAAAGAAGCGATGAATACTTAACTGCCCACAATTTAAGGTTCAAGCTTTATAGCAGAACATAGACATACCTTCAAGAAAAATGTGCGCTAATGCACATTTTCAGCCTTCTCCTTCCTCACTTGTCTATGAACAACTTCTTGACTTATTGAATTACTTCTTTCCCACATATCCCAAGCCATTCGACACTTCCAAGATGTATCACATATCCAAATTTTTGCAATGCTCTTTCTTAATCCAAATGACTCTTCTACTCATTCTTCCAAACTTAGTGTATATTATTAGTATTATTGCAGATATTTTCTGATGATTTACTAGATGTCAGGCACCAGTCTAAGCACTTTACATGTATCAACTGATTTAATTTTCACAACAGTCCCATCAAGTGGCTACTAATTGAAGTAACTGAGGCACAGAAAGCTTAAGTGATTTTTCTCAAGGTTATACAGTTGCTAGGAGGAAGAGCTAGGATTTGAATTCAGGCAATATAGCACTGCAAACTCTTAACCACTAACTTACAGCTAGCTCTCATGAGTCATGGACTCTTCCGTTTACCCAGGGCCTAATTCAAACCCTATTTCTCTTTAGATTCATCTAGCCTATCCTCATCTCTTATTCTTCTGAACTTCCTTCCATTCTACCTGTTCGTGGACTATATCCCTCCATTTCGAATCAATCTGGTCTCTAATTGCTTCAGGTACTGAGGTTTCATTTTTAGAGATAAGTGGCAAGTGCCCTAAAGATAGAAATCTTGTTACCCTGTGTACCTTGGCCAGGGCTTGTCACACGGCAGACACTGAATGAATTTTTTTTGGACCGAAATACAGGGCATGCATTTTAGCAACTAAACGATATTCAGTGGTTAAAGAGATAGCATATGAATGGCTAATCAGAGTCCCTCCAAAGTACAGAGCAAATGAGTAGGCAGGTATATGTTAGACAGTTCCTTTTTTGACAGAAGACCGAGAAGCAAACACAAAAAGGCTCTCAAGCATATGTAGGTTTGTTCTCCATGGTCGGCTGGCCCTGACTTTCAAAGCGAAATCCCTTAGTTCAATCTTCTGGTAAATAGTAATTAGATACCTACAGCTATACATTCAAATTGATATTTGGATTAAAAAGCTGCATAGAAGGTTTACTCCCTTTTCAGATAAGAGATTTTCACAAACACTTTGGATCGGTTGCAAAGCTGACTCTATGTACTGCTTTGCATGAATAAACTAGTTCAGGATTACAAAGTATATGTTCTTTGTCTCAGTTACTCTTGGAATATATGCAGTGAACAGATTCCAGAGGTTGTATTCTTTGTATTTACATGTCGTTATTCTAGTATATCTTTTCCTCAGGAAATATTTTACAACTGCTAAAATGGTATAATCAAATACATTCATGTGCACGTAAGAGCTTTATGAAAAAGAGAATTTAAGGCGGTATTTTTCTAACAAAAGTGCACAGACAAATTTTTTAAAAGAAAAATGCTATTTAAAAACAAAACGCTAGAATTCAA
Organism: Sapajus apella; assembly: GCF_009761245.1. Classification (NCBI taxonomy): domain Eukaryota; kingdom Metazoa; phylum Chordata; class Mammalia; order Primates; family Cebidae; genus Sapajus; species Sapajus apella. Next base: position 35,316,065 of record NW_022436976.1, on the reverse strand, counting down.
AATCATTTGCAGATATTTGTCCCCAATCCCTGCCCTTACCTACTGGATGCCCCATTATAAGAGAACTATTTAATTTGAATTAACAGAAAAAACACTAAAAGGAAAAAAAAAATAACACAAAACGCCTGACTCTATAAGTAATCTTGGGCAAATAACTTATGTAGGTCTCAGTTTCCTAAACTACAGAGTAAGTAAGATTAAGTAAATTCTAAAGGTCCTTCCAGATCAGCCTAGACTAAAAATAATAACAATAATAGATATTTTTATTTACATAGTGCTTATTACATACTAGTATCAGTGCATGTTACTATTATCCCTATTTTATTTAAGAGGAAATTAGAAACTGACAATAGGTCAGAGGCCCAGGAATGTATTCTAAACAAGCTCCCCAGGTGATTGTGATGCTAGCAGTTACTGTACTATATTTTGAGAACTCCAACACCAATGGCTGCAGTCTATATCGGGAAAGATTGTGCAATCCCAACTGTAGTCTGTCGAGTAAGATATTTTTCCAATTAGCATATGACTTGGGAAAGTTATTTAATGCTCTGTGTTACAGTTTCCTCTTCTATAAAATGGGTATAATAAAACTTGTCTTGCAGAATTTGCAAATGGTCTAGTCTTATGTCTGTAATTGTTACCATTATCAAAGGCATCCAAAAAGTTACTAAAACAAATGAAAGAACAATAAAATTTGTTAAAACCCATTTTAAAGTCCATTCCATAGACTTAATTTTCCTTGTTTTTAATTTTATTTTCAAATGAACATACAGTAAAATGGATTATTTTTAAGGTACAGTTCTATGAATTCTAACATATTCATGTAACCACCACCACAATCAGGATACAAAACAGTTTCGTCATACAAAAAATATCCTTTGTGGTATCTCTCTGTAGTTGTACACTTTCCTGAAAACTTTCTAGCAACTGCCGATCATTTCTCTGTCCCTACAGTTTTGCCTTTTCAAAAATATCATAGAACTGTACAGTATATAACTTTTAGAGACTGATACATTTTACTAAGTATAATGCCTTTGTGATACATTCAAGTTGCTGTACGTATTGAAAGTTCGCTCCTTATTTCTGAGCAGTATGCTTATTCATTTGCCCGCTGAAGGTCAATTGAAGGATACTAAAAGACATTTGGGTTGTTTTTAGTTTTGGCAATTATGAACACAGTTTCCATAAACACTCATGCACAAGTTTTTGTGTGAACCCAAGTTTTCATTTTTCTAGAGTAATACCAAGTAGGTTGCTGGGTCATAAGTTAAATGTATGTTTAACTTTCTGAGAAACTGTCAAACTGTTTATCAGAGTGGCTGAACCATTTTGTATTCTTATCAACAATTAATAATAGTTTTGGTTGTTCTCCATCGGGTACCTTAGTGTTCTCTCTTTTAACTTAAGGGTAATAAGCATCTGTAATTGAGGTTCCCAAAGGTGTGCAAAGTTGTGATGTGTATTTTAGCATACAGGCAGCAAATTTCTTTTTTTTTTGAGATGGAGTTTCGCTCTTGTTAGCCAGGCTGGAGTGCAATGGCGCGATCTCGGCTCACCGCAACCTCCGCCTCCTGGGTTCAGGCAATTCTCCTGCCTCAACCTCCTGAGTAGCTGGGATTACAGGCACGTGCCACCATGACCAGCTAATGTTTTGTATTTTTAGTAGAGACGGGGTTTCACCATGTTGACCAGGATGGTCTCGATCTCTTGACCTCGTGATCCACCTGCCTCAGCCTCCCCAAAGTGCTGGGATTACAGGCTTGAGCCACCGCACCTGGCTAGCAAATTTCTTCAATGAAATAACAGTGGGCAGTTGAGAATTCCAAAAGTAAGTCTATTAAAATAATTTTCACTAATCAGCTACAATTTTTGATAGGGGTGCTTTGCTACATACGTCAAGGTGTAAAATGAAAAACCTCTGAAAAATTTTGGTATGGTTTATGCTAAGAATACTCTGCAAAGATGAGTATAATAGGAAATGAGAAGTATATGTGGCTGTTGTTAAAGTGAAATATCTCATCTGAAATTAGAATCTTTCTGCTTAACTAACCAAGTAGCCCGCATTTAATTATGATGTGTGTTACTGGCTGATAGCGTATTCCTCCAATCCAGCCATCAATTTTAAAAGTACCCTTTTTTCTTCTAGAAGATACTTCCTCACAAGTCTATCTGCCACAGTGTTGCAAATTTTTTGTCTCAGCTTTAAAAAATTTCCCTGGTGAGCCCTAACTCTGCTAGGAAGATCTAACACCCTACATGTATCTCCATCATGTAATTTATGTCATAATACATGCAATTCCTTATTTACATGTCACTGAACATGCAAAGGAATGTATCATCCTTATATCTCCTGGTGTTGAGCACAATGTAGATATGCAGCAAGTCCCTAAAAAATGTGTAGATTTAGTGGTCAAAACAAAGTAATGGTTTTGTGCACTCATAATGTTGTGAAACTGTCACCACCATCTATTTCTTTTTTCATCACCCAAAAATGGTAGTTTACCTTCTAAATGTCTATATATTATCCTTTAAGACTCAAATGTTTTCTCCTCAAGAAGTCTTCTTTGTGTCATTTCTGTATCATACTTATTGCCATTGTTGCTTTTCATACCATATTGCAAGTACCTGTTTCCTGGGATGATAGGTAATTGGAAAGAACCAGGGTCAAGGCAAATCTGTAACTGGAAGAAACATGCCAGATAATTCTCAGACTCCCCCATGAGAGGCATGAAAACCAGGGTAAAGTAGTTTGGAGAGGTAAAAATGACTTGTCAAAAATACGAATGGAAGGCAACTGAATATCTCTCTTCGTGCTATTTTTCTATGCAAATTGTCTACTTTCTGCAAACTGGACCAACATGATTTCAACTTCTTTACACTATTCCTTTGCTCACATTTTCCTAACCTTACAATAATCTCTCCTCTTACCTCTGTACATGCGAACTGCACTGCGCTTTCCAGAACCAAATCAAATCTTATTCCTTAGGCCGTGCACAGTGGCTCACTCCTGTAATCCCAGAATTTTGGGAGGCTGAGGCAGGTAGACCACTGGAGTCCAGGAGTTGAGAACCAGCCTGGGCAATATGGCAAAACCCCATCTCTACTAAAAATACAAAAAATTAGCCGGGCATGGTGGTGCATGCCTGCAGTCCTAGCGACTTGGAGGGAGGCAGGAGGATTGCTTGAGTTTGGGAGGTTGAGGCTGCAGTGAGCCCTGATTGTGCCAATGCACTCCAGTCTGGGCAACAGAGTGAGACCCTGTCTCAAAAAAAACAAAACAAAACCCTTACCTCTTTTAAAAAGTCTTTCCTATTAAGATTGTTCCTTCTGAATTCTTCTAGGTCATATAACAAACTTTTGCTAGGGATACTTTTTGTAAGGATATGCTTTGACTCTCCAACTTTAGATGGTAAATTCCTTAAAGAACAAGACTGGCACTCATACTGTTTTTATATATTAATCCATTTAATAGACAAAAATTGAATATATAATGTAGAATCTGATGTTCTGAACTATATATATGTTATAGAATAGCTAAATTGAGTTAAATTACGTATGTATAACCTCACATACTTATTGCTTTTTGTGGTAAGAATTCACAGTATTTTTTTAATGTCCCCAGAAACAACCAGTAGTAGTGCCTCCATTTGTTAGCAAATTTGTTTGGTAGCAAACAAGGTAAAGGTACAATGCACATGAAAGTGCACTTTCAGCTCCCAGATTCTCACAAACATGGCCATATAAGGTCCTATGGGAAATAAAAATTCTTGAGGGATATGACTGTCTCCAAAGATGGGAATTTAAGTTAGTGCTATATTTAAGATAAGAGCAGTTTCTCCTGATTCTTTTTAAAAGAATCTGCATAAGAAGAAAAATGTTTCTAGATGCCTGTCAGGTTTATGACATAGCCTCTTGAGAAGGCTTTAGAAGTAGGTTTTAATTTTTATTTGGAAAATACTAAGAGGGCTACTTTTTAAATTATACATAAAAGAAAATACAACTAGATATATTACCCCTAAAGCCAGCTAATATTTCATAACTAGAAAATTAAATATACTTTCTTAGGCATTACCATTACTGAAAACAAAAAATGGACAGGTTGGACCAGCTATTTAACAATGAATGCTTTTACAGTAATAAATGGTGACAGCCCAAATCAAAAAAGAATGCATTACTGAGATATCATCAATTGTGTTCTGTCATTACATGGCAGCTCCACCCAGTCTAAGCTTGTCAAAAAGTGTTACTGTAATCCATGAAGAAGTCTTCACCTCAGGCAAAAGGGAAAAATGTGGAGGGCTGGCTCTGAACAGGTGTGCTGAATTATAATGCCAATGTTGAGTCACAAATCTCTTTACATTAGTTTCATATACAACAATTAACTTCTACTGTGAGGTGTCAGACATGGATAAACTGATCTATCAGCAGGCACTTTAAGAACAACAAATGTAAACAAAGGATGTGGATATAACTTTTTAATAGTGAGCATTAGTCCACGCACAAAAGTAGAAGTAGACAGTTATGTGAAACTTTCTTATTCTAATCTAGTGAATATATTTGCGAATCTGGGAATGTCTGATCTGCTCTTCAGGTCAGCCCACTCAAATCCTACCTAATCTTGGTAAGAGCACTGATTCAGTTTATCCCATAAATCTTTAATATAATTGTACCTCAGCTTTACAAGGGATCATGATGTATCAAAAGCACACAAGTGTGTATTCTGGCCTTTACACAGTGTATTACCTTGGGCAAATTGCTTAACCTCTATAAGCCTCAGTTTCCTCTCTCCTCAATAAATGGGGGCAATAACTATCACTTAAGATTATCATGAAAACTAGAAGAGATGATTTAAAGGAACTATCTAACAAAGTGCTTGGCCCTAGTGATATGCAACACAAGCTTAGTCCTTTCTTTAAGATGCTTCACCTGACTCCTTACTTCCCTATGAAATAAAAGTTTGGAATTCTAACAAACTGCTCAGGATTGAAGTTCATGAAGGCAGAGCTTGAAACCTTTCCACACTATGTCAGTTCCCAGTAGTATCCAGTAAGTACCGAGCCCGAGAATCAACTTTTCCAATTTCCAGCCCATAGTAACCTGTCACTTCTCTATACTCAAAAGGATTGAACACTATATATATTACTTGTGTTCTATTATTATAAAATATATGTAATACAATATACTATTTTAAGTATACAATTTAGTGGCATTAAGTACACTCATAATGTTGTGAAACTGTCACCACCATCTATTTCCTTTTTCATCACCCCAAAAGGAACTCTGTACCCATTAAGCAATAACTTCCCAATTTACTCACATCTTTAGTTCCTGGCAAATTCAAATCTACTTTTTGTCCCTATAAATTTGCTTATTCAATTGTTTTCAAAAATTTGCCTATTGATGAATCATACATTTTCCTTTTATGTCTGGCTTCTTTTACTTAGCATATTTTCAAGGTTCATCTATGTTGTAGCATTTATCAGTACTTCAGTCCTTTATTATGGCTAAATAATATTCCAGTGTATGGATATACCACATTTTGTTTATCCATTAATCTGTTAATAGATCTTTGGATTATTTCCACTTTTTGGCTATTGCGAATAATAATGCAATGAACTTTCAGGCACAAATATCTATTGGAGTCCCTGTTTTCAATTCTTTTGAATATATGGCCAGGAGTAGAATTCCTGGGTCATATGGTTACTCTATGTTTAACTTTTTGTGTAATCAATAAAATGTTTTCCACAGCAGCTGCCATTTTACATCCCAATCAGCAATGTACAATGCTTATAAATTTGTGTCTATATTCTCATAAACTCTTATGTTCCATTTTAAAAATTACAGCCATCCTTCTAGGTATGAAGTGGCATCTCATTTGTGGCTTAGATTTGTATTTCCTCAAGGACAACTGACACTGAGCATCTTTCCATGCACTTGGTCATTTGTATATCTTTGAAGAAATGTCTATTCAAGTTCTTTGCCCATTTTTTGCTTAATTTCCTGTTGTTGAGTTGTAGGAGTTGCCTAATATACTTAATACATTCTGGATATTAAGCCCTTATCAGATATATGATTTGCAAATATTTTCTCCCACTCTGTGGTTTATCTCATTTTTTTAATGGATGCATAGTATTCCATGGTGCATATGTAGCACATTTTCTTTATCAAGTCTCCCATTAACGGGGATTTAGGTTGATTCCATGTCTTTGCTATTGTGAACAGTGTTGCAATGAACATAATTGTGCATGTGCCTCTATAACAGAATGATTTATATTCCTTTGGGTAAATACTCAGTAATGGGATTGCTGGGTCGAATGGTATTTCAGCCTATAGGTGTTTGAGGAAATCACCACACTGTCTTCCACAATGGTTGAACTAAATTACCCTCCCACTAACAGTGTATAAGTGTTCCTTTTTCTCTGCAACTTTGCAAGCATCTATTATTTTTTTGACTTAAAAAAATTTTTTTTAATAGCAGCCATTCTGACTGTTGTGAGAAGGTATCTCGTTGTGGTTTTGATTCGCATGTTTCTAATGATCAGTGATGCTGAGATTTTTATTCACATGATTGCTGGCTGTATGTACGTCTTCTTTTGAAAAGTGTCTGTTCATGCCCTTTTCCACTTTTTAATGGAGTTGTTTGTTATTTGTAAATTTGTTTAAGTTCTTTATAAATGCCAGATATTAGAACTTTGTCAGATGCATAGTTTGCAAAAATTTTCTCCCATTCTGCAGGCTGTCTGTTTGCTGATAGTGTCTTTTGCTGTGAAGAAGGTATTTAGTTTAATTAGATCCCATTTGTCAATTTTTGCTTTTGTTTCAATTGCTTTTGGTGTTTCTGTCATGAAATTTTTGCCCATGCCTATGTCCTTAATGGTACTGCCTAGGTTGTCTTCCAGGGTTTTTTTTTTTTTTTTTTTTTTTAATAGTTTTGGGTTTTCCATTTAAGACTTTAATCTATCCTGACTTATTTTTTGCATATGGTGTAAAGAAAGGGTCCAGTTTCAATTTTCTGCATAGGGCGAGCCAGTTATCCCAGCACCATTATTAAATAGAGAGTCCTTAACCCATTGCTTGTTTTTGTTAGCTTTGTCAAACATCAGATAGTTGTAGGTGTGTGGTCTTCTTTCTGAGTTTTCTATTCTGTTCCATTGGTTATGTGTCTGTTTTTGTATCAGTGCCATGATGTTTTGGGTATTGCAACCCTGTGGTATAGGCTGAAGTTGAGAACTATTCAGGGTCTTTTATTGGTTTTGTATGTGTGATATATATATATATATATTTTTTTTTTTTTTTTTTGAGATGGAGTCTTGCTTTGTTACCCTGGCTGGAGTGCAGTGGTGAGATCTTGGCTCACCGTATATAACCACCGCTTCTTGGGTTCAAGTGATTCTACTATCTCAGCCTCCCAAGTAGCTAGGATTACAGGTGCCCGCTACCATGCCCAGCTAATTTTTGTATTTTTAATAGAAGTAGGGTTTCACCATGTTGGTCAGGCTGGTCTCAAACTCCTGGCCTCAGGTGATCTGCCCACCTCAGCCTCCCAAAATGCTGGAATTACAAGCATGAGCCACTATACTTGGCCCCCATATGAATTTTTGAAGTTTTTTCTAGTTCTGTAAAGAATCTCAAAGGTAGTTTAATAGGAATATCACTGAATCTATAAATTGCTTTGGGCAGTATGGCCATTTTAACAATACTGATTCTTCCTACCTTTGAGTGAGAAATTTTTTCCATTTGTTTATGTCTTTCAGATTCTTTACTGCTAGTGTACAGAGACATAACAGATTTGTATATGTTAAATTTATATCCTGCAAATTTGCTGACTTTGTTGTAAGCTCAGTTTTTCTGGTGTGGAATCTCTAGGGTTTTTTACATATAAGATCATGTAATCTGAGAACAGAGATCATTTTACTTCTTCCTTTCAAATGTGGATGTCTTTTATTTCTTTCTCCTACCCTGGCTAGAAGTTACAGTACTATGTCAAAAGGCAGTAGTGGAAGTTGGAATCCTTGCTTTTTCCTGATCTTAGAAGAAAAGCTTTGAGTGGTTCACCATTGAGTACACTGTTGGCTGTGGGTTTTTCATAAACGGGCTTTATTATGCTGAGGAGGTTCCCTTTGTTCCTAGTTCATTGTGAAAGGGTGTTTATCATGAAAAGATGTTGGATTTTGGCCAATGTTTTCTTCTGCATCAGTTGAGTCTTTTTAGTATCAGAGTTAAGATTATGTTGCATAATAATGTGAATGCAAAATATCTGCATGCGTATTTCCAGTCTACGCTTTCATCTTAAATTGTGTTCCCTGCAATTCATTGGTAAAGAAGCTGACTTTAATTCCTTTAATACTGAGTACATGATACCCAGATGCAAATCACAAATTTGAGGAGAATTTTTAAGATCATAACTTTCAGATAATAAAAATGAAACATAATATTTAAATAATACTAATGATAGTTTTTAAACAGTAGAAGGTAACTGATATTGTTTGAGATATTTCACAAAGGTTGTTTACATCCAGTTTAATGATTCCTGTTTTGAACTGAAGGTTAGCTTTCATATTCCATTTTTTGTGGAGATAGGGTTTTGCCATGTTGCCCAGGCTGGTCTTGAGCTCATGCTCAAGCAATTTGCCTGTCTTGGCCAGCTCATGGTAGCATGAGCCACTGTGCCTGGCCAAAACAATTTTTAAATTATTTATTATTTCTAGGCTGGGCACGGTAGCTCACACCTGTAATCTGAGCACTTTGGAAGGCTGAGGTGGGAGGATCTCTTGAGCCCAGGAGTTCAAGACCAGCCTGCACAACATAGTGAGATGCAATCTCTATTTAAAAAAAAAAAAAAAACAAACACAAAAAAACCCAAAAAAACAATAATAGTACAGCTCTTTCCTTTTCATCCTGCAGCAGCCATCAGGTAAGCCAAGATGGGTGCATACAAATACATCCAGGAACTATGGAGAAAGAAGCAGTCTGATGTCACGTGCTTTCTTATGAGGGTCCGCTGCTGGCAGTACCACCAGCTCTCTGCTCTCCACAGGGCTCCCTGCCCCACCTGGCCAGATGAAGTGTGCTGCCTGGGCTATAAGGCCAAGCAAGGTTACGTTATATATAGAATTGGTGTTCACAGTAGTGGCCAAAAACGCCCAGTTCCTAAGGGCACAATTTACGGCAAGTCTGTCCATCATGGTGTTAATCAGCTAAAGTTTGCTCGAAGCCTTCAGTCCATTGCAGAGGAGTGAGCTGGATGGCACTGTGGGGCTCTAAGAGTCCTGTATTCTTACTGGGTTGGTGAAGATTCCACATACAAATGTTTGAGGTTATTCTCATTGATCCATTCCATAAAGCTATCAGAAGAAATCCTGATAACCAATGGACCAGCAAATTGGTCCACAAGCACAGGGAGATGCATGGGCTGACATCTGCAGCCTGAAAGAGTGATGGCCTTGGAAAGGGCCATAAGTTCCACCACACTATTGGTGGTTCTTGCTGGGCAGCTTGGAGAAGGTGCAATAGTCTCTAGCTCCACTGTTACTGCTAATATAAGTAACGTTTGTAAAATTCAGACCTAAGAAACAATTTAGGACAGTCAAAATAATAAGACTATTTATTGTTCTTAAATAATTAAATTTTTTTTTTTTTTTGTAGAAATGGGAGTTTTTCTGTGTGGCCCAAGCTGGTCTTAAACTTCTGACTGCAAGCAATCCTCCTGCTTCCACCTCCCAAAGGGCTGGGATTACAGGCATGAGCCACTGCACCCAGCCTCCACCTTTTGGCTATTATGAGTAATGATACTATAAACAATCACATACAAATTTTTACATGAACACAGGTTTTCATTTCTCTTGAGCATTTAACTAGGAGTGGAATTGTTGGATTACATGGTAACTACATTTAATCAATTGAAGAACTGCCAGACTGTTTTCCAAAGCTGTTGCATCATTTTACATTCCCACTGGCAGCCAGTGAAGGTTCAGATTTTTCCACATCCTTGCCAGCATTTGTTGCTACCTGATGACATTTTTTTTTTTTTTTTTGAGACAGAATCTTGCTCCGTTCCCCAGTTGGAGTGTAGTGGTATGATCTTGACTTCCTGCAACCTCCGCCTCTCAGGTTCAAGCCTGCCTCAGGTTCTCCTGCCTCAGCCTCCCAAGTAGCTGGGACTACATGTGCATGCCAACATCCCAGCAAAGTTTTCTGTACTTTAAGGAGAGACAGGGTTTCACCATTTTGGCCAAGCTGGTCTAGAACTCCCAGCCTCAAGTGATCTGCCTGCCTCAGCCTACCAAAGTGCTGGGATTACAGGAGTGAGCCACTGTGCCAGACCCCTGATGACTTTTTTGATTCTACACATTGTAGCAAGTATAAAGTGGTACTTCATTACGGCTTTGATTTGCATTTGTCTGGTGAACAATAATGTTGAGCTTCTTTTCATGTGCTATTGGCCATCTGCATATCATCCTTGGAGAAACGTCTTTTCAAATCCTTTGCCAGTTGTTGCTGGGATAATTTATATTTTTTGTTACTGAGTTATAAGAGTTCTTTATATATTCCAGATATAAGTCCCTTATTAAATAAATGATTTATAGTAATTGTCTGTGGGCTGTACTTTCACTTTCCTGGTGGTGTCCTTTTGAAATATAGTTAGTCAACAGTACTGATTCTGCCTCATCTTTAAAAATCTAACTCAGCACTTGCAAAAATAATCACTAAGTGAAAAACTTCTCTTGTAATATGCATTTGTCATTGATAAATAGTGATGGCTACTCCCACTTCTTCAGCATACATACAGCACATATGACAAGAACTGATTCTTACTTTGCACGTATTAGTAGTTTCATCCAACTGTAAAGCAACCTCTCCCTCTCTGGTAGTGTCCACAATATAGTTATCAGTCTTCCGTCGACCATCCCATTACCACTGCATATGCCATCTAACAGTGTCATTTGATGAAGTATTTAACTGAAGAAGTCATTCTGCTGTCTTACTCTTGCCTAAGCTGGAGTGCAGTGGCAAGATCACAGCTTACTGCAGTCTTGATCTCCTGGGCTCAAGCAATTCTCCGACCTCAGCCTCCCAAGTAGCTGGGACTACAGGCACCTGCCACCACGCCTGGCTAATTTTTGTAATTTTAGTAGAGATGGGTGGAGTTTCGCTATATTGGCCAGGCTGGTTTCAAACTCCTGACCTTGTGATCCACCTGCCTTGGCCTCCCAAAGTGCTGGGATTTACACACATGAACCACTGCACCTGGCCGCTTGGCTAATTTTTTTCCCCTTATTTTTTGTAGAGATGGGGTCTCCATATGTTGCCCAGGCTGGTGGTCTCAAAGTCCTGGGTTCAAATGATCCTCCCACCTCAGCATCCCAAAGTGCTGGGATTATAGGCGTGAGCCACTGCACCTAGCCTGCTGTCTCTTTTAAGCATTAACTTCTTTTTTTTTTTTTTTTTTGAGACGGAGTTTTCCTGTTGTTACCCAGGCTGGAGTGCAGTGGCACTATCTTGGCTCACCACAACCTCCGCCTCCCGGGTTCAAGCAATTCTCAGCCTCCCGAGTAGCTGGGACTACAGACACATGCCACCATGCCCAGCAAATTTTTTGTATTTTTAGTAGAGATGGGGTTTCACCATGTTGACCAGGATGGTCTTGATCTCTTGGCCTTGTGATCCACCCACCTCGGCTTCCCAAAGTGCTGGGATTATAGGCATGAGCCACAGCGCCCGGCCTAAGTATTAACTTCTTATTGCTAATTTTGCAGGGGCTTTACAAGTTTCTTGGTAATAGTAGAATTTGCATATATTTTTACTTCAAGTGCACTTGTAAACAATTTCTCCTCTGGAATTTTGTATCTTCTCTGCTTTTAGCAATAGATTTTTTACTTTAGTGGTATTACTTTTCTTCTGCTCTGAAAAAAATTGTATTAACAGAGAGGTAGATCATTAGGCTTTACTTAATAATGAAGCAAAAGCTTTGAAGGCCTTACGCTTTTATCAAAAATGTTCTAAGAGAGAAACACTGATACTGGAGGTAAATGGATCCCTTCTCTTATATGATCAATTTTTATATATTCACTTTTTTTTTTTTTGAGACAGAGTCTCACTCGGTCACCAGGCTGGTGTGGTGCAGTGGCATGATCTCGACTCACTGCAACCTCCGCCTCTCGGGTTCAAGCAATTCTCCTGCCTCAGCCTCCTGAGTAGCTGAGACTACAGGTGCACACCACCACACCCAGCTAATTTTTGTATTTTTAGTGGAGACAGGGTTTCATCATTTTGGCCAGGATGGTCTCAATCTCCTGATCTCATGATCTGCCCACCTCAGCCTCCCAAAGTGCTGGGATTACAGGCATGAGCCACTGTGCCCGGCCTATTCACTTCTTAATCAAATTTTCTTTTATGGAAACTAGTGTAAAAATAATCTATACTACTACTGGAGTTCTTTGCATTATGTCTATACTAATGTTGAACTACAGTTGACCCTTAAACAACACAGGTCTGAATTGTGTGAGTCCACTTATATGGAGAGTTTTTCAATAAAAGTTATGCTGAGTGTGCCTGCCTCTTCTGCCTCCTCTGCCACCTCCTCCACCTCTTTTTTGCCTTTGCTACCTCTAAGATGGCAAGACCAACCTTTCTTCTGCCTCTTCTCCTCACCTGCTCTATGTGAAAGTGACAAGGACAAAGACCTTTATCATAATCCACTTCTACTTAATGAACAGTAAATACATTTCTTCTTGCTTAGGATTTTCTTAACATTTTATTTCTCTAGTTCACCTTATTAATCTCTATATAATACATATAACATACAAAATATGTGTTAACAGATTAATGTTATTGGTAAGACTTCTGGTCATCAGTAGGCTATTAGTAGTCAAGTTTTGGGGGAGTCAAAAGTTATACTTGCATTTGACTGTGCCAAGGGTCAACAACCTAACCTCCACGTTGTTTTTTTTTTTTTTTTGAGACAGAGTTTCACTCATGTTACCCAGGCTGGAGTGCAATGGTGTGATCTCGGCTCACCGCAACCTCTGCCTCCTGGGTTCAGGCAATTCTCCTGCCTCAGCCTCCTGAGTAGCTGGAATTACAGGCACGCACCACCATGCCCAGCTAATTTTTTGTATTTTTAGTAGAGACGGGGTTTCACCATGTTGACCAGGATGGTCTCGATCTCTTGACCTGGTGATCCACCCGCCTCGGCCTCCCAAAGTGCTGGGATTACAGGCTTGAGCCACCGCGCCCGGCCCCCTTCCACGTTGTTTAAGGGTCAACTATGTTTAAACTATGTTGTCCTGGTTTGCAGAATTTATTATACTATATTCATCATTACTTTTATGCTTCAATGAACCACTGTTGAGCCATGATCCATTCTGGGAAGCTAAGAATGTAATTATCTTAAGCAAGGAAGAATGAATATAAATTTAATCATAACATACGAATGACATGAAAATTCAGATATCAGAGTCAAATGCTTCTGTTAAATGAATGTTTGCCAAGACAAAACAACCAATGCAATCAATCCTTGTTATCCATTAACAGTCTAATAAATTATAACAGATACGATAAATTAAACGGGATTTGGAGGAATATAATTTATCTTACATTTCCAAATGTGAAATAAATGTGAACAAAATAAACCTGTTGCTTACTCATACCTAACTGCTTGGGAATCTTAGTATGCAGTCAGGTACTTCAGTAGTTCAGGAAACCCACTGAGAAACATTGCCCCAAAACCCAGAACCTAGCATGTAGCAGGAACTTGAAGAGTGGCTGTTACTATCTACATTCTTACCTGTTCTACCTGCCTTGTAGCTTGAGAACACGTCTGTCTCACCCTGGCTAGGTGCTCCCTGAGCTTCAGCCACCTGATTAGTTGATAGACTTTATTGGAATTTCTGGGTTGCAAGCCTAAGGACCTTGTTTATTTTGCTCACAGCTATGTCCTTAGGTCCTATAGCGTCTGCTATACAGTAAAAGCTCAATAAATATATATGAAATGAATATATAAATCAAAATGAGAGAAATTAAATTCCTGTGATTTGGGCCTAAGAAAGGAGAAAAATCACTGGATAAATAACTATTTTTCTAAGCAGAATGTAGCTGCCTACAGAAAGGCACCTATGGTGTATTGGCTAACCACTTTGTAATCTAATCATTAACAATTAACACAGACCTTTCTCCTTGAAGTTACTTTTAAATATTAGAACTTCTATGACTTCAGCATTTTCAGTGGAATTCTAATGTTTAAAAATATCATATTTTTGGATTTTTAATCTCACATATAAATTTATATACAGCGATATCAGGGAAAACTCTCTTAACTACTGACCAATGAGTAGTTCTGCTAGCTTTAAGAAGTGGTGTGTGTATGTGTGTGTGTATGAGTGTGTGTATATAAAGAATAAGAGTAAAATCTCCTCTTAAAAGTCTGTTTAGTAAGTTTTGCTTTGCTTTTTGTATAAAGAAATTGTTTTCTGTGCCTTGTGAGGACTTATTCCTGCTTTAAAGAAAACAGCAATAACTCATGGTCATAGAGAGTAAAGGATGGTTACCAAAGGCTGGGAAGGGTGGTTGGGGGTATAGGATGGGGGGAGGTGGGAATGCTTAATTGGTACAAAAAAATTAGAAATAATGAATAAGGCCTACTATTTGATAGCACAACAGGATGACTACAGTCAATGACAATTGTATATTTTGAAATAAAGAATGTAATTGGATTGTTTGTAACTCAAAGAATAAGTGCTTGAGGGATGGATACCCCATTTTCCATGATGTGCTTATTTCACATTGCATGCCTGTATCAAAACATCTCATCTGCCCCATAAATATATAAACCTACTGCGTACCCACAAACATGAGGAAAAAAAAAAAAACTGCAACAGAAGCAGAGTCAGTTCTGTTAGTCATTGTTAGCTCTGCAAAGAGAATGGGTATGACAGTGGTGAGATTTTAAACAGAGGAAAGGAAAAGGAATGTACTGCTGAAAAGAGACTAAGACAAAGCTTAGGGGGAAAAGGTTACACATTCCATGTAGCAAACAACAAAGCCAACAATTTCCTTTGGCAACAAAAAAGCTGCTGTGAGGTAATAAACATATTTTCCCTATACTGCGGCAATGCAATTTTTAAATCCTAAATTAGAGCCCTTTAAAATATGCCCCTCTGGCATATTTTTCCCATGTTCCACCAGTGTATTCTTAGAATTCCCAGAGATGAGAATGATGTAACTGCCCTTGGAATCTGCCCTGATCTCCAACATCTGGATTGTGACAATTACTGAGCTATTATTCAGATACAAGTTAATCAGAGAGGTAAGCCTGGAATCGAGTAATCCTTGCCAACAGGATAGAGGATTATAAACAAATTTGTGTTGAATGAATAAACAAATGAAACAATAAATAGATCACCAACTAAGTATCACAAACTCTTGATTATTAGAGGTTTCTAGGTGGCTTAATAAACAGTGCATATAAAAAAATCAACCCATTTACATGTTAGAAAGCATCTATCATTTGGAACAAGCCTTTAGGCAAAAATAGATTCTAAAATGTGGCTAGTGTAATGTAGTCATACTTGTTTTCCTCCTCACCCACTCTTTGCCAATAGCCCCTCATTAAAGGAAAATATTTATTTGTCCAGTGATAAGTACTTTGTAGAAGCTCAATAAACCTTTATAAAACCAAACTAATACTGCTAATGAAAATGTCTAAGAGAGGCCGGGCGCGGTGGCTCAAGCCTGTAATCCCAGCACTTTGGGAGGCCGAGGCGGGTGGATCACGAGGTCAAGAGATCGAGACCATCTGGTCAACATGGTGAAACCCCGTCTCTACTAAAAATACAAAAAATTAGCTGGGCATGGTGGTGCGTGCCTGTAATCCCAGCTACTCAGGAGGCTGAGGCAGGAGAATTGCCTGAACCCAGGAGGCGGAGGTTGCGTTGAGCCGAGATCGCGCCATTGCACTCCAGCCTGGGTAACATGAGTGAAACTCCGTCTCAAAAAAAAAAAAAAAGAAAATGTCTAAGAGAGAAAGCTATAGGCAGTTCTGTCAAAAACAGAGCGCCATATAATGTATATACCCTAGTTAAAAACAGAGCAATCAGTGATATAAAGGTTAGTCCTTTCTGGGCCACTGAAGTGTGATTCAGTGTGTAAATATGGTTAAGACTTGGATTTATTTCACATAAGTTTTAAACATAGGTATCTCTGGTTGTGCTACGGAATCATCAAAGTGATGAATATAATTTAAAGTTAAGTTTAAAAAAATTCAGGCCTAGGAAGCCAGCCTCCAAACCTGTTCACTGATTTAATTTTAATTTCAAACTTAAGTCTTATTTGTAATTCAAAAAAAAAGGGCAAATTCACAATTACAAGGGATAATGTTTCTTGTCACATATTCAGCAGATACCAAATCATTATGGTCTATGAATATAGTCCAAAAGAAGTTCTTAAAGTTAGAAGTGCCTTTATTTTTCTTAGGAACTCTATTATAACTTGAGCTACAACTTTCATGAAGACACTAAAAACAAACAGAAATCTTTACCTCTTGCAAATAAATTTCAATTACATGAAGCGCTGGATTTTTCCTGTAGCCCTCATATTAAATTTTGTGCTTAGTATTAAAGGAATTAAAGTCAATTTCTTTACCAGTGCATTATGGGGAACACAAATTAAGATGAAAAAATGAACTGGGAATATGAATGCAAATATTGTGTATTCATATTCTCATACAGCATAATCTGTAAATCTAGTACTAATGAGACTCAAGATTTAAATGGCTGAAGAATGTTTTTAGTGAATTATTGTCAATCAATGCCTCTGTTCCAGGATAAATGTAATCTTGAAAGGCAAAACACCTATTATTACAAATTCCTAACTAAGTACAGTACTTCATTATTTCAAAATGTCACTGTCAATTTATAGAGTAACAGATAAACATCTTTCTACCATATATCTGATTGCCTTTACTAGACTAAATGAAACACTGGCTATTAAGAAAAAGTATAAACAATATTTTTATAGCAATAGAAGAAATCGAATGTGCATTAAAACTCTAAACTAGTTACAGCACTCCAAATTTTCACATTTGTTAATGTGGATATATTGGGTTTCATTTTTAAAAAATATTTTTAAATGTATCTTTTTTGTTTGTTTGCTTTTAAGAGACAGGGTCTTACTCTGTCACTCAGACTGAAGTGTAGCGGTGCAAGCATATAGCTCACTGCCACCTTAAGCTCCTGGGCTCAAGTGATCCTCCCACCTGAGCCTCCTGAGTAGCTAGGACTAAAGGCATGCACCACCATGCCCAGCTATTGTTTAAAAAATTTTTTTTGGTAGAGATGTTGCCCAGGCTCATCTCAAACTCCTGGCCTCAAGCCATCCTTCTGTCTTAGCCTCCCAAACTGCTGGGATTACAGGTTTGAACCACTGTGCTGGGCCACACTTATTACAGGGTCCCACTTTGTTGCCCAGGCTGGAATGCAATGGCATAAACATGGCTCACTGTATTCTCAACTCTCCAAGTAGCTGGTACTACAGGAAGGCAACACCACCCCTGGCTAATTTTTGTATTTTTTGTAGAAATGGGGTTTCACCATGTTGCCCAGGCTGGTCTCTAAACTCCTGAGGTCAAGTGATCCACCCCCTGGCCCTGGCCAGGTTTTATATCGTGTTATAATTAAATATTGTTTTTTCCAAGTTACTTTATTTTACATAAATTCAAATATTCATTTATTCAATCACTTAACAAATATTTACAGAGTACTGACTTTGTCCTAGGTACACTGTTAGGGGACAGGGTTACAAACATGAATGTGATATGATTCTTGCTCTTAACAAACTCACAGTTTAATGTAATACAGGGATAAGTAAATAAAATATAATAGTTCAGGGTTATACTAAAATTGTATATGTTTCACATTTGCAATAACTAAAGGATAGCCTATTCAAACTATCCTTAGAATCTTTTCATCATCGTTCAGAAATAAAACTCTTACTTGTTTTAGGGAAATTTTTAAAAAAGAAATTTAAAGCAGATACATTAAAAATGATAATCTTACAAACATCTGTGAACATAGCATCTCAAATTAACAAATTCTAATATTTGTTTCATATTTTATTTTAAGGCTGTTTTCTAAATCCAGAAATTTCTTGATTGATCCAAGTACTAATGACTACTTGAGATTATTATTTGTAGCTCTTGTCAGCTATATGACCTTGGGCATATTTACTTAACTTTGCCTCTCAGTTTTCTTTTCTGAAAAGTGGAGATAATCATACCAATCTGTGCTAGATTATCTGCCATTTACCCCCTCAGGATCCATGTTCTACACAGCTTTGTGCCCAAGGAGGTTCTCCAACCTTCCAGCTTCTAACTGGGCTAAATTAATTGGAGATACTAGCAGGACATTAGACAAGGAAGATGACGCTGTTTCCTGGTTTCCTCCCTACTAGGCTACCAAGGTTAGCTATATCCCTCTATCAAAAGCAGTTTTCTCCATATATAGCACCCTCTCCTAGGCTTTCAGGCCTAGAGATGATAATGGTTCCCTTTAGCCTTTTAGCCTTGGAGTCTGTATTAACTTCTTCTTCTTTTTTTTTTTTTGGAGACAGACCCAGGCTGGAGTACAGTGGTGTGATCTTGGCTCACTGCAACCTCTGCCGCCCAGGTTCAAGCGATTATCCTGCCTCAGCCTCCTGAGTAGCTGGGATTACAGGCACATCATGCCCGGCTAATTTCTGTATTTTTAGTAGACACAGAGTTTCACCATATTGGCCAGGCTGGTCTTAAACTCTTAAACTCAGTGACTGACCCACCTCAGCCTCCCAGAGTGCTGGGATAACAGGCGTGAGCCACTGTGCCCAGCCTTTTCTGTTGATTTTCAAAAACCCTGCCCACGTATTTACAAATGGTCACCTTATTAAATTCTTCTTAAATAACCTAGTTTAAAAGTGTCATCTATTTACTGCCAGAATGCTGACTGATATACAACTTCATGGGTTATTCTGAGGATCATATGAGATGATGATTAGTGCTTAGTACAGTGCCTGGCACATGACAAATACCAGGTAAGGATTGAACATTATTGCTATCAATAATGTTTTTATTATTTCGAGGTTCTATGTTCATGCTATATATACCTGAATATGTACAGGCAGTTGAGAAATTCAGAATGCTGGGGATCTTTTGCTAATTCTCACAGTATTTCAAAAATATATTCAAATGTAAAATGTGTTTATTGCTAATTGATCTTAATATTTAAAAAGAATAAGAGGACCTTAAAAGTGATATAATTCATATAGTAGACATAATTTCCTGGACTATAGTTTCTTCTATAAACATGCTTCTGAACTCATTTCTTGCAAATCGACTTCCTGTAACCACCCCAAATCTGGCAAAATATAAATAGTCCATAAATTAAAACAAATTATTGGGTTTTGGGGTCATAAAAAGAATGGACTGATAATGATATTGCCAATGATATACTCCATCATATAAAAACCCTTGAATTGGGAAATAGATCTTCATCATCCTTATTTATCAATCATATCATAGGCATGTACCATCATTTGACAGATTACCTCATCAAAATCCTGTTAAAGATCTGCTTAACCTTTACCTTACCTCATCCTTTATATCTTCCTGTTGTTGGGCTGTGAAGATCTCCATTGCGGCCATGAGTCTCATCATTAACTCATCTACTGTTGTGTTACCTAAAATAAAGAGATTGTCAAACTTTATATAAGCTTTTTATATATAACTTCAAATTATAAAGTATTAGAAACTGGAAAGTCATTCTAGAATTAACCAGAAAGGAATAACCAGTCTAAAAAAATTACACTTAAAATACTTTTGTGGTTTTATGAAATGTTTCACATGTTCAACAAAGAAAGAGTAAACTAGTATACCGGCAGTTGAAATTTCAGAACAGTTATATTTGAGGGAGTAGTTTCTTAATAAGAAGGACTTTTAGCACTATATACAAGAATGTCCAAATCATGAGGTTCAAAAGTTCTGTCAAATTATGAAAACATATCTAGTTAATAACCCTAGCAACAATTACCAATTGTTTACATATCACTGATTAGGCTAAGATATTTACAAATACTAACTATCTCATTTAATCTGTACAACAATTCTATGAAGGAGTCATTATGATCTGATTTTAAAAAGAAGAAGAATGAGTCTTAGAGAGCTCAAAAAACCTGCCTGACCAACGTCAAGCTGGTTAAGCGGTGAGGCAAGAATTTGAAACCAGAAGAGGTTGACTGGAAGCCTGTCCTCTTTGCCACCCACCTCAGTCTATTACCTTTACTTAGAATTATCTTCTATCGCTAAAAATCCTCTAGTGAAACAAACAGTAATTCCATTTCTGAAAAAAATTGATTTCTTTTTTTGCCCTATTGATATTTCTCCCTTTCAGCTGCTTTTAAATGATTTTTATAATCTTTATAAAGAAGGTATTTTAAATGTTTGATTTTTCTTAATGTCATTTTATTCCCTGACCATGTCCATAACAAACATATAGCACATATATGCCATTTCCCAAACATATTTAAGTCATTGTTATTTGCTTGGGATGTACCTACAGTTAAAAAATTCATGAGGATATATAAAGATATGACAAGTCTCTTCTCTCAAACCTTCAGGCAGAAAGAGTTAAGTTTTCTCCAAGGCTTGAGAAGGGGTCTTCTTCCCCATTAATGAAATGGCCACCAACAGGACAATAAAGACCAAGCATCCTTGCTGGCATTTTTCCAGAGGGCTTGACTAACATGATTTTTCAATGGTTCTTTCCCTAATTATCCTTATGATCATTGGCAGCATGGGTTTAGGGAACATCTATGGTCCTTGGCAAAAGAAATGATCTAATTTGTTCACATCAATACTACTCAGCAAATGAGCTACAGGATAAATGTTACCTTGGCACTAAGAAAACAGAACTGGTTTTATAGTCAGTGTTCTAACTCTAATTCCATTACTTGTAAGTTATATGATCTAGTACCTGGAAACTGTCTAGCACATGACAAAGACTTTAATGAATATTTATTCAATAAACAAATCAATAAGTGAATAAATGAACTGTAGCTCTCTAAGGATCAATTTCTTTTTCTCAAAATGGAGATTGTAATGTTCTTAGAAGGAGTGGAATTAATGTAAAGTATACACACAATCATTGGTAGTTAATATTAATAGATATGACAGATGACAAATAAGTTTAGGAGCACCTTCAATGTAGATTTATTGTTTAGTTTTTTGAGACAGGGTCTTGGTTTTTTGACCAGGTCTCAAATGATCCTACCACCTCAGCCTCCCAAGTAGCTGGGATTATAGGTATGTGCCACCACACCTAGCCAATGTAGATTTTATTATTGGGCAAATCGCTGGGTTTCTATATTTTATTTAAAACTGTAGTGGCTAAGACTCAGAGCATGGGAAATGGATACTATATGGAGTATATTGGAATCATCAGTGGGAAAATACTGTAGTCACAGTTGTATAGGTGACTACATACTGCCATTAATTTTTAGTGTTAAGTCGCTGCTTATCAGCTATGTTTTAGCCCTAACTGGAAGGATACACTGCCAAACTGGACTTGTAGGTACTTCATACTTAAGTTCTATTGATCAAAGACAGAGAAAAAGTGTACCAGTTAATGCAGTTCAGGACAAACTTACTCTTTATAGTTGATTGCGGCAGTTCTCAAACTTTTTGGTCTCAGACCCCTTTACACTGTTAAAAATTACTGAGATCCCCAAAGAAATTTTGTTTATGTGGATTATGGCTATTAACACTTACTGTATTAGAAATTAAAATAGAAATTCATTTAAAAATAATGATAATAAACCTATCACATATTAATATAAATATTATGTTTTACAAACATGACTATTTTCCAAAAGAAAAAGTTTAGTGAGAAGAGCAGCATTATTATAACATTTTTGCAAATCTCTGTAATGTGCGTGCTTAATAGAAACAACCACATTCTCATACCTACTTCTGTACTAACCAATTACAACATGTTGTACTGGTTGAAATTTATGAAGAAAATCTGGTAAGATAGGTAGTTGGAAAAGGGAGAAGTATTTTCATAGATAAATGTGGATATTCTTTTGATACTACACTTAAACTGACAAGTCTAAGTTTCTTCAAATTAGATGCACATGGAATTTGAAACAATATCAATGAAATGTGCGTACTCCGTTACATTAAAATCCATTGCCCTTTGAATGGATCTTTTATCTGTACATGATTTTATACTATCATGCATCGGTCATTTGTAAAACATTGGTTCACTGAGTTATGCATTTCTCTGCTGAATGCTGACACACTTCATTATAGAATATTTAAAAAATCACATTTGTTAATATCACCACTGATTTTATTAAAAAGTATTTAAGATACCAGCCTTAAGGTGGATGATACAAATTTTTGCTTGAAAACTTGAATTTTATCAATAAGAACAGAGACCACACATTCACATTGTTCATTTTGCAGAAAATATCTGGCAACTACCCAGGCTACAGAAGCACAGTTTGCCTGTCAGTAATATTTTCAGGTAAAAATAATTTCTATAAGAAATAAAAAGCAAGTAGTTCAGTGTAAGCAACCATACCAGTGCTTTTCTTCGAGACCACCAGTATACTTCAGTAAGCAGCAGAAGTGCTTTACCCATACCTCCTATTGTGCCACACAAACTATTAAAAGGGCTAAAATTTAATGAAAGTAATAATTTTTACTGCTTCATCAATAACATTCTTGAGGCTTTTTCATTTCTTTTTTAACCAAATACATGGCAATGAAGAATATGACTACTAGTACAGTTTTGTGTTATGGCATTGATTCGTGCTAAGGCGCCAAGAGTTTTTATAAACTATTCTTTTTGAGCCACTAGTACAAATATCAACACAGTAAAAAAGGCAAAAAAAAAAAAAAAAAAGAAAAAGTGTTGTTACAGTATGAAAATAATTTTGTCCTTACAGATCCCTTGAAAGGGTCTAGTCTGAAGTCTACAAACCACACCTTGAGAACCACTAGTTCTTGCAATATTGCCTCTGACAGGGAAAGCAGGAAAGAAGTGTTATCTTCATTATCCATTTATCCTATGCAAATAAGTTTCCCTGCAGGTCTTTTTAAACACTGTTTTTGAAATGAATGCTGTAGTTATAGAGAAAACATAAAATGCTAGAGGTCTGGTTTTGTTTGGGTTTTAAAGGCACTGCATTTTACACTTATCCTGTCCTCCCAATCAGACTTAGATGGAGGCAGAAATTAGTATCCCATATACAGTTTTAGCTTCATGCTTCAGGGTTGTACACTAAACATGGAATCATACAAATAAGAAGACACAATTGTCACTGTGAAAAATTCTATCTTCAATATACAGTAACTGGATTTTCTAGATAACTAAAGATAAGTATTTCTTTCAATAAATCAACATTATAGCAATAAATCAATATAAATAAGAAATGTCATATTTGACAACTGATTATGTCCTAATTGCTAGATTACAGAATTTAGCAATTCTGAACATTTAACTTGAACATCCTGTGTCCCAAGGACTGTGCAATTTTATTAAGATGTTCTGTTAGATTTTCATGCAGCATATCATTTTTTATAGCACCTATACTTTTTGAAGACATTCTTCAGGATATTGTACATTTTCAAATGCAAAGATATTCATGAATAGAAATATTGTCAGTTTTGATGGAAAAACTATAAGGTTATCACATACCAGGAGGACTTTACTCTCCTTGTGACATGTACTTTACCTTGTATCACATTCAACACTTCATTAGATGATCGCTTTCCCATAATAATCAGGAAAAGCGGAAACTGATCTGTTTTTTGAGTCCGAATGGTTTGTGCCACAACACTGCCAAAGTGTCTATTGCACATAGTGAGAAATCTAAAAGGAGGCAAAATACAAAGTGAGTTTCGCTTTATAGCTTAATAAATTTACTAGTACTCAACAAAGAACACATTGTGTTATTAGTTATGTTAAATTAGACAGTCTGCCTGATATCAATATGTAAAATATTGCTATATTGAGCTTTCAACATATCTGACATGATACAGAAGTGATTATCACATAGAAAAGCAGGAAGCATACCCTAAATGCTGTCTGAGGCTAACAGCATAGGATTCTTAAACACTGTAACACCACCCTTAAACTATGAGAAAAACAAACTAATTTCAAGAGGATAAGATTTCTTAAATAGAATAATATTGTGTTGTACAAAGACAAATTGACTAGCATCATCCTAAAAAACAGAATTTAGCAACATTTTCGCAAGTCTTTAGAATCAAGAACTGTACTTTACAACTGTGTTTTCTCCAGTAGTAGTGGGTCTTCTAGTTTTACACTTAGCATGAGATAAAATAATAATTCTAAGCTTTTGACCAAAAAAAGCTCTGGGATATTAGCATACTGAAGTCTAGCATTAGTATTCTTAACACGATCTGGAATAAATGAAAAAACTGATAAAGCTTTTCTCTTCTATTAGAGGACTGTTTGAAATTAGCATTTCTTTCAAGAGAAAAGGGTAGCTTATGATATGTTTTCAGATCTGATGGTAAAAAGTAAATGTCATAATAATAATGAATTATGAAAGACCAAATGCAAATATAGAATGCTTTAATAAGATCCAATTTAATAAAGTCTGTAAAAATAATGGACTTTTAATAACACAGGTCACAAAAGGCAAAACAGTGGAAATTCTGGGGACTAGCCACTGGTACTGGCTTATTAATTCTTAATTATGTTCATGAAAAGCAACTTAAATCGTCTGTTTTCTTATGCCTTATTATAATATTTTAGGTAACAACTCCTCTGAAATGTGTGTTCCAGCTGATGAGCAAAGTCCTGTCATCACATGCATTAGAAGGTAAATCTATTTGAAAAGCAAACGGCATTAAAATGTCATGTGTTCAGATTCATTTGATATCCAAATTCAAAACAGAATCAAACCTCTTAATTTTTAAAGCCAATATATTTTCTGTCTATAGAAATTTATCTCAAAAATTTAGACTGAATCCTCCATAAAATCTGTGCTATGACTATAGAAAGTAGGTGTTGTTTAGGTCCACTAGAACTGCTGGCAAGAGTGTTGAGACAAGTTAGCACCACTGCAATAAGTTCACTGGAAGGCAGGTTTAAATACACATTTAGAAGAGCAATAACCAGACTTTATGGCAATTTCATACCATGAAAATTCAAATTCTCATGTTTTCAACTATTATGGGATAAAGGGTGCTCAAGCAGCCTAACCTTCCATACCAAATTTCACATCCATATAGCTTAACTCATCAATGGGGATGTATAGATCATGAGACTAGAAAATGAGGATCTCCTTTTTTTGGTGCTTTTTTCTAAAGTATTTTAAGTCAGTCTTGACTCTGATCTGATCATTGGCAACCTCTAAAATAAAAGATGTCAAAAAATAGTTGGAATGTAATTTCGTACAAAAGAGAGTAAGTCCTTGTTGCTTACCAATGGATTAAGCAGATATCACAAAGTACCTGCCCATAAGTGCTATTACGTACTAGCTAAACAGAATACCTACTAAAAAAGGAATGAAGAAAGAAATAAAGGAAAGGAAGAGAGAGAGAAAAAAAAAAAATAAAAGGGAAAAGCAGGTAAGTTCAGTGGTTTTAAGAATTTCATCTCAAGACAAATTTGCCTGGAAATTGTGTACTTCCCATGTTCTTTTTGTGAAAATGAGCAAGAAGATAAAATAATTATGAAAATATAGGTATCTTGCCGGGCGCGGTGGCTCAAGCCTGTAATCCCAGCACTTTGGGAGGCCGAGGCGGGTGGATCACGAGGTCAAGAGATCGAGACCATCCTGGTCAACATGGTGAAACCCCGTCTCTACTAAAACTACAAAAAATTAGCTGGGCATGGTGGTGCGTGCCTGTAATCCCAGCTACTCAGGAGGCTGAGGCAGGAGAATTGCCTGAACCCAGGAGGCGGAGGTTGCGGTGAGCCGAGATCGCGCCATTGCACTCCAGCCTGGGTAACATGAAAGAAACTCCGTCACAAAAAAAAAAAAAAAAAAAAGAAAATATAGGTATCTTATTGGGTATAAAATACTATATAACAAAACTTTCACCACTACACAAAGCATATTTGTGGTACAGATCTCAGAGCAGACAGCCATTCAATAAACTATAAAAAAAAAAAAGTGATCAATTTTCTACTAGTTATTGGAAAATCACTCTAATTTTTTGCAAGTAGCTGGGAGATATACAGGGATCACACAGCCAGCTGACACTTTACAGTAGCCTTAACCAACAATTTGCTGTAATCAAAGGGAGACTTAAAATTTTAATATGATCAATCTTCCTAAAACATGAATCATGTTTAAGATTTTCAAAATGCAATCATCAAGAGCCTGCAGGGCCAGTGGACAGTACGAAATTGTAAAAATTCCTACTTGTCAGTTCATTCCATTATAATTAACAAGAACCTGAGGTGGCACTTCATAGCACAGATGTTAAATCTTTCTCATGGCTAGGAGGCTCTGCTTCTTCCTCCCAAGATCATGCATGCACAGGGCTACCATTCATAACACACTACCAGCAGCAAAAAAATCAGTTCGAAACATTAGAAGAAAAATAGATATGGGAAAAACCAGTTGTTTTAAGAGGAAATGCGTGGTTCTCATAATTGTGGTATTTTCTTGCTTTTGAAGAGATAAAAGTGTACCAGTGCATCCAGTGACAGGGCCAAAGTTGTCAACCCAACTGCACGTGGGGTTCATCAGAGTTAGATGTCATGAAGGGATAAATGGTTTCCACAAGAAATTAAATTCCAGCAATCTCAAACCCAAAGGTTATAGAATGGTTTGCAGGCAAACCATTCTATAACAAAGGGAAATGGCTGTGTTTTTAAATAATAAAATTTCGGAATAAATCAAACAGCCTACCCATCATAGAACATTTGAGGAGGGGACTAACAAGTTGCCAACTCAACCCAAGGCCAAATGCTAAAATTACAAATTTGAAAAGACAAAGAATAGATGCTCTCACTAAGGGGACGATACAAGGGAAGAAGGGAGAGAAGGAAGAAGGAAGGGTTGAGACAATGAGTGAAAGAAAATCATTAATCATAAGTCAGATATACTTTTATATTTACCAGTTCTTGCTTTTAGAAAACTGGTAAGATAAGATGAAATGGTTTTAATCTAAGGTTTGGAGAGAAATATAAAAAGAGTATCTGATGGCTATGATATATTAATCATTTGTAAAATTTTTCTTTGCTGAAGCATAGATATTTCTATCTTGTTAATGGAAACCAGGATTACTAAAAATCAGATATGGAAAAAAGTAATCTTGTTTAAATTCAAAACAGGATATTATTTAGTTTCTTTCAACTTAAGTCATAATTATCTAAGTCACTGGCTTTTACCAAGATGTATTCTAACATAAAATATATATTAAATGGAACCTAGCAATTTAGGGGAAGGGAGATGAAATTCCACAAATGCTCACTGCCTACCTATGATATACTAGGTACTATAAAAGGAAGAATATCTGATAAAAAATAGAGGGCACAATACTATCAACTACTCTATTTAAGGGTTCCTGATTACTAACTTTCAGTGTGATTCTCATGAGTTTAAAAGAGCCTTAGGTATAAAGTGGGAATAACACTTATCTTTAAAACACTTGTCTTCTTGTAGGATGAAATAATTTAAGATACAGAAAATACTTGGACTTGTGCCTAAAATATGGTAGGCCCTTAAAATTGGCAGCTATTTTACTATTATTATACAATAATATTTAACAGTTTTATCATCATTTCTTTTAGGATTAAAAATGATAGTTTATACCTACAGGCCAGCACTAAGAGACTTTTTTTTTGCAAAGGAAGACACAGTAGCAAAGATTTGTTGACTAAACAAACACTGTCACCGTTTTTTTTAAATTTTCATTCCGAAAATGAACGGGCAGGTATCAATATTTAGAAAATAAGACAACATTATAGATGCTGCATTTGTACAATAGCACAAAATTTTAAACATTCACAACTGGATACAAAACTAAAATCACTATTTTCTTTTAAATACATTTATATTTAATCATAACATGGTGAAAGGCGAAGGGGGAAGTGGACCATGAAAAGGGCATCCTCTCTTAATTTTTTAAATTTTTATATACTTATTTATTTTTGAGATGGAGTGTTACTTTGTCACCCAGGCTGGACTGCAGTGGTGCAATCTTGGCTCACTGCAACCTCTGCCTCCTAAGTAGCTGGGATTACAAGTGCCTGCCATCATGTCCGGCTAATTCTTTTCGTATTTTTAGTAGAGACGGGGTTTCACCACCTTGACCAGGCAGGTCTTGAACTCCTGACCTTGTGATCCACCGCCTCAGCCTCCCAAAGTGCTGGGATTATAGGCGTGAGCCACCGTGCCAGGCCACATCCTCCCCTTATAACAACTTGCTCTCCTGGGAAGAAATCCATTTCTGGGACTACTAATCTAGCTTAATGAGAACAAGAGGGAGAACCCACTACCAGGAGACCAGTAAAGGACATGAACGGTTGATGGCCCAGACATCTCCCTTTAGGCTTCACCTCTTAAAGCTTCCACCTCCCAACATTTCCACACCGGGCATTAAGGTTCCCATATGAGTTTCAGTGGGGGCGCTCAAACCATAGCATAATCCTAAATCTTTGGTTCAAACTAAACTAAGTTAGGAAAACAGAGTGTATGACTAAGCTAGGGGAAACTAAAGGTAAAGGCAGTGATCCTCAACCTTTAATGGCCTATATATCACCTCAGAAGTTTATTTAAAAGGCAAGTTCCTCAATCCCATTCCCCCAGAGAAGGTGATTCAATAGATTTGGGGTGAGGTCCAGGAAACAGCCTTTTTAATAGGTCTCCAACCCCTCCCCATGTAATTTTGATGCAAGTGATTAATGGCCACACTTTGAGAAACGCTGCTTTCTGGACACAGGGCTACTTTCTTTGTAAGGCTTTACTCTTGTCTCTGAAGGCAGTTCTTAAAAGAAGTCATCATAAAAGTGTTTTGGGCAATGGTAGCTTCACTGGACCAAGTGGCTCTTCTCCTGAGGCAACCACTTTAAAAATGTTAATTCCCACTTGCTTCATTTGTATGGGTGAACTCCAATCTGATCTGAAAGAAATACTAACAAATACCTCAAAAGTCTGTGAGTTCCATAGGATGGAAGGAAAACAAAGCAGGGAAGGGGAGGTTGTAATACAACATAAAGCAGTCAGGGAAAGTCTCAAAAGCTGACATTTGATTAAAGACTCTAAAGAGGTGAAGGAGGGAATGAAATATATATTTCAGGGAAGAGAATTTCAGGCATAGAGAATGGCAAATAAAAGACCTTGAAGGTGGAAAGTATCTAGCATATTTGAAAGGTAACAAGGAGGTTACTATAGCTGGAGCAGAGTGAAGCATAAAAGACAAATTGATGAGTTTTACTACACTTACATGGTAAAACATACACACACACACACACACAACTAAGCCAAAACATAAATAATAAATGGGGAAATTTTCTGAATTCCAAATTCCCCAAAAGAAGCTAATTTCCTCATTATATATAGAATTCTTACAAACTAGTAAGTAAAAGATCAACAAATAATATACAAAGAAAGTTTCTAGAAATGGAAACAGTAATGGCACATAAGCATATTGAAAAGACATGCAAAATTACTCATACTGAGTTTGCTCCTAATTAAAGCTACATATATATAATGGAGTTTTGCTCTGTTGCCCAGGCTGGAGTGCAGTGACACCATCTCAGCTTATTGCAAACTCCCCCTCCTGAGTGATTCTCCTGCCTCAGCCTCCCAAGTAGCTGGGATTATAGGTGCATGTCACCACGCCTGGCTAATCTTTGCATTTTTAATAGAGATGGGATTTTACCACGTTGGCCAGGCTGGTCTCAAACTCCTGACCCCAAGTGATCCACCTGCCTCGGCCTCCCAAAATGCTGGGATTATAAGGGCATGGGCCACCGCATCAGCCTAAAGCTATATTTAAAAAAAAACATTTTTCATCTGTCAGATTAGTAAAGGGGAAAAAAATAGCATTGGCAAGGTTACAAGAAAAGTCACTACTAAACACTATCAGTAGAAGTGAAATTGCTACAATTCCTTCATGGGCAATTTGCCAATTAAAATTATAAATGCACACATATTCTTAACCAAGCATTTAGTCTATAGATACATTTTCACATGGAAATCACCTGTGTACACAGTTAATTACTGCATGTTTGTAACAGCAGAAACTGGATGTAACTCATCTATAACTGGGTACAGTAGCTCACACCAGTAACCCCAGCACTTTGGAAGGCCAAGGCTGGGGTAGGAAATTGCTTAAGCCCAGAAGCTGAAGATCAACCTGGATAATAAAGCGAGACCTATCTCTACAAAAAATAAACTAATTAGCTGGGTGTGGTGGCATATGCCTATAGTCCCAACTACTTGGGAGGCTGGGGCGAAAGCACTGCTTGAGGCCAGGAGTTTGAGGTTACAGTGAGCAGATCATATCACTGCACTCTAGACTGGGCAACAGAGCGAGACCCAGTGTCTAAATCAATCAATCTTGGTTAAATAAAATTATAGTATCTTATGGAATTTAAAGGGATATTATTTAGCTCTTAAATGGATTTCTTTATGAACTGATATGGAATATCTTTACGATAAAATGTTAGTGATAAAAGGAAGGTATTAAATTGTGTTTACCGTTTGTGTAAAACTGGAAAAAAATAAATATACATTAAGTTGTTTATATACAAAATAACCTTTGGATGGATAAATAAGAAACAACATTGGGGAGGGTCACATAGCTATGGGGTAAGAAGACTTTTTTTTTTTTTTTTTTTGAGACAAGAGTCTTGCTCTGTTGCCAGGCCCCAAGCCTACAGTGCAGTGGCGTGAGCTCGGCTCACTGCAACCTCTGCCTACCAGGTTCAAGCAATGCTCCTGCCTCAGTCTCCCAAGTAGCTGGAACTACAGGCGTGGGCCACCACGCCCAGTTAATTTTTGTATTTTTTAATAAAAAAGAGGTTTCACCATGTTGGCCAGGATGGTCTCGATCTCTTGACCTCGTGATCAGCCCACCTTGGCCTCCCAAAGTGCTGGGATTACAGACGTGAGCCACCGTGCCCGGCCAAAGGAAAATTTTATTACATACGTTTTTATGACTTTGAATTAAATTTGTTAAAAGTCCCTTACATAAATAAAAATTGCATGTAATCCCAAACCTTTAACAGTGTTAATTACACTTTTCTATTTTATATGAGTCTTCTGTTCAAATCTATCTTTTTTGCAGTAGTGTGATCCTGGCTTACTGCAACCTCTACCTCGTGGGCCCAAGTGATCCTTCTCCTTCAGACTTTGGAATAGATGTGACTACAGGTAAGTGGCACCATTCCTGGCCATTTTTTGTGTATATATATATATATATATATATATATATATATTTTTTTTTTTTTTTTTGTAGAGATGGGTTTTACTGCATTGCCCAGGCTGGTCTTGAACTCATGGGCTCAAGCAATCCCCTGGCCTCTGCCTCCCAAAGTGTTGGGATTACAGATATGAGCCACCACACCCAGATCTCAAATTGTTTTCTAAAAGGACAGTATAATGCCACACTATGCAAATGCAAATATTGTATGCATGTCTGAGAATACAAACCAAAAGCAATTTTAAGAAAACATAGGATGAGATTTTGGGAGAATTTAACCTAAAAAAGCATCTCTCATCTTCCTGATGATTAATAGAGTTTTAAAAAGCCATGCTACTTGGCTTGGTACGGTGGCTCACGCCTGTAATCCCAACACTTTGGGAGGCCAAGGTGGACAGATCACCTGAGGTCAGGAGTTCGAGATCAGCCTGACTAATATGGAGAAACCCCATCTCTACTAAAAATACAAAAAATTAGCTGGGCATGGTGGTGTGTGCCTGTAATCCCAGCTACTCAGGAGGCTGAGACAGGAGAATTGCCTGAACCCAGGAGGCGGAGGTTGCGGCGAGCCGAGATCGCGCCATTGCACTCTAGCCTGGGTAACATGAGTGAAACTCCGTCTCTAAAAAAAAAAAAAAAAAAAAAAAAAAAAGCCGTGTAATTGTTAATTTCTTAAACTTTCCCCTTGTTGTCATCTATAAATTGCTCAAATGAAAAAGGCTTTGAGGCACTGAAAGTTTAATAACAAGGATACAGCTAATCTATAGGAGACTAATTTATCATAATTTTTTAGAGGAACAATAATCATAAATAATAATTGGCTTTTTCTTACCACAAAGAACATAAACATTTATTTTAAGGACTTGAAAATTTCTTCATAAAAAGGTGTTTACTTTTTCTTAAGTGCTGATCATAGACTCTTAGGAGGGATAATAGAGAACATCTAATTCAATCTCTTATCAAATGCAGAAATTCCTTCTCTAGCAATGTAAAGAAAAGATTCACTTTCCAGGGCCTGAATAAAAGAGCCAATTTATGTTTAATGCCATATAACATTTCTTCTGTGTTTTGCCTTTTACCAATCAATAAATATTTATGAGGACCCACCAAATATATGACAAGGTAAGACATGGTTTTTATCTTTAGCACACTAACAATCTTTTGCCTTTGATAAATGAAGGCCCCCAAATAGTAAATGTAATCTAGTATATTACTGGGGCCTAGATTTAGTGGTTCACATTAAGTGCTCGGGGAAATCAGAGAAATGAATGGGTGCTTAGAAGTCAGGGAGAACTTGATGTTGTAAGGTAAGGCCTCCTAGGACAGATATCAGAAGAACCACCACTTACCTCTGCATACCTAGCACCTACTATATTTGTTGCATGAATGGGCTAATTCATGCTTCACTAACCTTTATCTTCACTATGACAATGTTGACTATACAATCTTCCTTTTTCTCTTCCAACTACTTCTGAAATCAGTTTAATTCAAAGACAGTGTGAATAATTACAGTCTTCAGGGCCCTTTTCACTGTGTTACCACCTCCACAGGCCACTTGAACCCTCAAAATAAGCAGGTATTGGTGCACAAGTTTATGATTCTAAACTTACTATCTGATTTTTAGCAAACTGCACTTTTTATATAATTCCATACTGTCATCACCCACTGACTGAAAAATGTGACTTAGAAAAGGTATAAAATATCCAAATGTTAATATATTAGAGAAATTAGGAATTACTGCAAGCAGCATAGTATTGTGGGAAGAACAAAGACTACAGAATCAAACAAACCTGATTTCGTCAGTTAGCTGTTTCTTTGGATAACTTAATGGCCTCAGCTTTCTCATCTATAAAATGAAGGTAATGATACCTACTCTTGGAATTGGTCTGTGGGTTAACAAATACTACTTCTTTTTCTTTCTTTGTGTGTGCTTTGGAGTCAAAATTGGTTTTTCCTCTCCCATTCCTCCAAATTTAAAGATATGGTGAAATGTTTCCTAAAATAAGTTATAGCAGCAATCTCAAACTCTTATCATTAAACAAGAAGTTATTCTTTACACCATGCTTGCCACTGTATTAAATTGCTGCATACCTTTTGGAATATGTACCAACATCATTGTAAGATAATGTCCTACTCAGAGATTTAAAGTATATGTATCTTTACTTTAAATCTATCTATATATTTAATGTTGTCATGTTCTCTGATTTTTTTCTAGCTGCCAAATTTAGAGACTTTGTTTTTTTGTTTTTGTTTTAGGATGGGGTCTCTATTGCCCAGGCTGCAGTGCAGTGGCATGATCATAGCTCATTGAGGCCTTGAACTCCTGGGTTCAAGAGATCCTACTGCCTCAGCCTCCTGAAATGAATAGACTACAGGCATGTACCACCATGCTCAGCTAAGTTTAAAAAAAGTTTAAGAGACACAGTTTTGCTATGTTGCCCAGGCTGGTCCCAAACTCCTGGGCTCAATGATCCTTCTAAGTAACTGGGATTACAGGCATGAGCCACTGCACCCAGTAAAATTTAAACAGTTTGTGATTTTATTATTATGTAAAATGATTCAGCATCATTTATTTCAGGATTGGTTGGTTTCTCTTAGAACCCTGACATTTACATATAATGCCCTTATGTATTTGAAAACAACTATCACCCTAACGGATATAAAAATGTGGGAGTGCCTCAGTTATAATATCACACACAGGAGGAAAGTCTTTAACAGATAAGTTACCAGGAGCACAGAATATTGGCATCTCAGTCACTCATCAGAGCTTTCAAGCAAGAGCTGATTGTAACCCCGCACTTACTAAGGCTCCCTTGAGACAGCTGATGTTTAACAGAAAGAGTTGAATAGACAGGTTGACTGTGTAGGCTTTTCCTTTAAACTTTATACCTGTTATGAGTTAGATAATCAAAAAGGAATATTTAAGGACCACATCACCTAAACTCCCTGAAGAATTATCATTACTGAAAAAAAGATTAAATACAAAGCCTCCTGCTTTTACAGGGGATTTATATTTTAAAAATCTATTTAAAATAATCTGTCTTCTGCAAAACAACAGTAGATGATTATTGTCTATTACTTTTCCTAAGGACTCTCAAATAAAATCAGGCAACAAAATTCTCCCTTGACTTCAGTGTGAGGAAATCTTGACAAGAACTATTGTGATTCCATATATCAGACAATGAGAACTCTAAATGGTAAAATGTAAATGCTCTCAGGTATAGGATCTGGCATATAAGAGAAATACAATAGACACATATGAAATGGACAGATGAATGAATGATTATATGCCTATGACATTTCCTTTCTCTCCTTTACCTGCTGGAATTCTAGAGCTAAACTTCAACTCAGGCGCTTATAAATATTCATATCTATTTGCTACTTTTAATTGGTTTTCACCTGATTTTTAAATTTTCCTATTTTATATTGTATATACAGAGATTATGAGATTATATATAGAGATTATGTCAATTTTTTAAAGGAGGCAAACTGTAAATGCTAAATGGAAAAAAAAAAAAAAAGCCCAGACATATATGCAGGAGGGAAAATAAGAGGAACAAGAATGTTTCCCCAATTCAAGCACAGTATATAGTACACAGTTAATGCTTAATGAATACTTTTTTGGATAAAGAAATTAATAGATGATAGAATGAATGGGACAGTAAAAAGCTACCATTAATGAAAATGAAGTGACTATCATCTGAGGAATCTGTGTCCCTAAAAACAAGTAAATACCATGATTTAAAAATGTACAGATCAGTAAACTTGCTCTCAATCCCCTACAAAATTGTAAAAAGTCATTTTGAAAGATCGTTTATGAATGCTTAGAATACAGTAGTGATAAATGGCAGGCAGCATAGGCTATTAGGAACATAGCATTCCCAAAACTGTGAGTTTCCTAGACTGAGAATGCATGAGCATTCCATAAAAGTTTTGACTATCTGTACTTCAGTAGGGCATATAATCAAGAGATCCTTTAGGATAAGATTCAGAAATATAGGCTAAGGTAGAAAGTTCATTTGTCATCTGGAAATTGAATCTGTAGAATGCTACCAAATTGAGAGTGGTCTCAAATAGTTTATTAGTTGGCTTTGTCCTGTTAACATTTTCATAAATATATGAGACAAATAAAATACTTACATGTAGATAAATGCACTGAGCACTTCTGTGTACCAGACTTTAAAATCAATCATTCCATTTAATTATAATAACAACTCTCTGAGGAATGTAGTTTTATCTCCATTTCTTGGTATGAAAACTGCAGGCTGGGTGTAATGGCTCACGCCTGTAATCCCAGCATTTTGGGAGGCCGAGGCCGGCGGATCACCTGAAGTCAGGAGCTCAAGACCAGCCTGGCCAACATGGTGAAACCTCCTATCTACTAAAAATACAAAAAAATTAGCCAGGCATGGTAGCGCTCGTCTGTAGTTCCAGCTACTCAGGAGACTAAGGCAGGAGAATCGCTTGAATCCGGGATGTGGAGGTTGGAGTGAGCTGAGATTGTGCCACTGCACTCCAGCCTGGGCAACAGGGTGAGACTCTGTCTCAAAACAAACAAACAAACAAACACTGCAGCTTAAGGGTTTAAGAAACTCATCCATGGTCACTATGGTGGCCTAGTGGCATAGCTAGAATTCCAATCCTGGTCTGAATAAATCCAAAGCTCATTCATATTCTTAATCATCATGATGTTCTGAATTATTTTAACATCAACTAATAATTAACATTTTAGTAAGAAACAAAAGTGGAAAAGATTGATATAACTCTTGCCCTTATGAAGCTTATATTCAAGTGGAAGAAACAGAAAATAAATTTTAAAGTAAGTAAAAGTAGTGACTTATTATGGTAAGTTCTAGGAGGGTGCTATGAAAAAGAATGATGGTGAAGCCTTCTCTGGAAAGGTTCATCAGACCTTTCTGAAGGGACATATGGACAGGACAGAAAAATTGGCTCATTTCTGTCTTTCTGATAACTTCTTTTTTCTCTCAAGCAACCAGTGGGGGCAGCTGGGAAGGTGAGCTAGAGGGGGAATGATGAATAGTATGAAATAGACATCTCACACAGGCAAAGAAAACTAACTAGAGAATCCCAAATCCCGGTAAGCTTGCCCAGCATTATTGTGTGCTTATTTGAAGTTTGTGTTTATGTGAAAGAAAAAGGAGAAGAGGGGGAAGGGAAGAAGGGAAGGGAAGGAAGGGAAGGGAAGGGGAGGGAAGGGAAGCTAAGGGAAGGGAGGGGAGGGCAGGGGAGGGAAGGGGGGAGGAGGGAAGTGGGAGGGGAGGGGGGGGAGTGGGAGAGGGGAGGGGGGAGGGAAGGCAAGGTGATTTTCTCTAGCTGAGTTCAACTGCAAGGGTACAGGCATACAGAAGGTGAACAGGTAGGTCCAATAAAATGAGTGTAACAGAGAGAGTTTAAAATATCACAATGAAATTACAATAATGAACCTCAAAATCTTAACAGGATGAGGAAAATCAAAATTAGATATAGGAAAGGATAGATAGGATGAGAGAAAGGTCAACAGATTGGAAGGCATAAGGAGGTGAAAATA
This sequence comes from Sapajus apella, assembly GCF_009761245.1. Lineage (NCBI taxonomy): Eukaryota > Metazoa > Chordata > Mammalia > Primates > Cebidae > Sapajus > Sapajus apella. The sequence continues at coordinate 35,279,073 of NW_022436976.1, read as the reverse complement.
TCTTTAGCATCAGTGATACAAATGAATGGGAGTGGTAGAAAATGATGGTCAAAGCCAGATATTTGTAATCAAAATATATGAGGTAATACAGCTTCTATTAGTGATCCCATCTAAATGAGTAAATAAAGGGAAAAAGAAAAATTTTCTGGAGAACATGTCTAAGAACCAAGAGGATTATCAAGAATGATGCCAGGAGTAGAGATGATAAGGACTTAAGAGTCATTTGTGGGTGATAAAACTTGCGAAGGTCAATAGATAGAATCTGAACCCCAAACGATCTTGTCAATCAACTGCATTAGTAGAGAATGGCAGAAATCTGGTTTAGCATCAAGTTGGAAAACAACAATGAGGTTTTAGTTGACTCCCTGAGTTCAACAGAAGCCCACAATAAAATTTCAGAATAGAACTGTGCATAGCACCAGATAAACCTCCTCTAGAGCACTATGCTTGATCCTGGCACCTTTAGAAGGGGCTGGGTCTAGACACACTATGATAAGAAGAACAGTGAAAAGAACTAATTATATTTGTTAGGAAGAGGCAGGGAAAATAGGACAAATGAGAGTTAGAGTTACATATATAAAAGGCTGTAATGCAATAGAGAAGTTAGGCTTATATCAGGTAACTGCAAAACCAGAACCAAAAAGAATAAAGTTGCAGAAGCTCTCTACAGAAGAAGCATTGTAATAAAGACATTTCCAGTTTTTAGAGCAGCTAAAAAAAAAAAAAAGCTATCTTATGAAGTTTTCATTTCCCTGTCCCGGCAATATTCAAGCACAGGCTGGAGCAATATCAGCTAAGCATGTTATAGAAAAAAAGGCCTGCGTGGCTGCAAATTGTACTGCTAAGGACACATCTAATCCCTAACTCTAAGACTGGGTGAATTTCATGTTTATTTGTTCCTTGAACAAAAGGTCCATAGACTTCCCTTACACCTCCTGCAGGACTTTGCACACAATAATTATCTAGTACATTTCTGTCGCTGAATCATTCAGCACGGCAAGATCATGGGAAAAGAAGTATTATGTGGTAGAAAAGCACAAGTAGCATTGGGATTTATATCTGGTATAGCCATTGCATGACCTTATAGGACCTCTCTGAGCCACAAATAGTTTCCTTGCATGTGAAATGGGATCTTGCTGTTTACCCTGAAGAACTGTGGAAAAGATTAAATGAAGTAATACACACACACACACACACACACACACACGGAGTGAATGTTAAGTTAGTTCATTTATGTAGTGTCTGGCACTATAATTAAGTAGGTGCTTAATTAATGATTGTAGTTGTCCTTATGTAGTTTGGTTTTTTTAAAAAGCAGTATGATAGTCTTGCTCTTAGCCACTGATATACTTTTAACAGATATTCCTTGTTACGAAGCAAAAGAGGAAGAAAATTAATGTCATCTTCACTACACCCCACTGAAATCACTCTGATCAGATTATCACAAACTGGTAAGGGTAGCAAGCTCATGTTATAATCTGATATATTATATAAAACTTCACCAAAATTTATTTTAAAAATGAACCCTTGCTTAACTCACATTTTTCTATTGAAAACACTTGTGTCCAAGTCAGAATATTACAGACAAAAGTCTCAGGTCAAATAGATGAGTCACCCTTTTTTCACAGATGAAAAACAAAGATCTAGAAATGTTACACTACTTGTCTAATATCATCTTGTTTTTCATATTTCCAGCCTGACTGAGCCTTACTTCTCAATTCCTCTACATTCTATGACTGACATCTGTCTGCATAAAGAGAAAACAGTTACATTGAAAATCATAGTTTCTCTGAGCCCAAGAGACCAGTCTCAGTAACATGGTGAAACCCTATGTCAAAAAAAAAAGAAAGAAAGAAAAAGAAAGAAAGAAAGAGAGAAAGAGAGAAAGAGAGAAGAAAGAAAGAAAGAAAGAAAGAAAGAAAGAAAGAAAAAGGAAAGAAAGAAAGAAAGAAAGAAAGAAAGAAAGAAAGGAAGGAAGGAAGGAAGGAAGGAAGGAAGGAAGGAAGGAAGGAAGGGAGGAAGGAAGGGAGGAAGGAAGAAAAAAAATATTAGCTGGGTGTGCTATCTCCATTTCATGATATAAAAACTGCAGGCCGGGTGCAGTGGCTCACGCCTGTAATTCCAACGCTTTGGGAAGCCGAGGCAGGCGGATCACCTGAGGTCAGGAGTTTGAGACCAGCCTGGCCAACAAGGTGAAACCCTGTCTCTACCAAAATCCTCCTGGCTGAAGTAAGAAGATCATTTGAGCCCAGGTGGTCGAGGCTGCAGTGAGCCAACATCATGCCACTGCACTCCAGCCTGGGTGAGAGGGTGAGACCCTGACACATACATACCCCCGCCCCCAAAATAAAACCCAAAGCTTCTAAAAACCTTCTGCATAGCAAAAGAATGAGAGAAAATACATCCAGCAAAGGATTAATATCCAGAATCTACAAAAAACTCAAACAAATCAGCCTGGGGAAAAACAAAACAAAATAAAACAAATAATCCCATTAAAAAGTAGGCAAACAACACGAACAGACATTTTTTCAAAATAAGATATACAAGTGACCAACAAACATGAAAAAATGCTCAATATCACTAATCATCAGGGAAATGCAAATTAAAACCATGAGATACCACTTTACCCCAGTCAGAATGGCCATTATTAAAAAGTAAAAAAGATGTTGACACAAATGCAGTAAAAAGGAACTCTTATACACTGTTGGTGGGAATGTAAATTAGTACAACCTCTATGAAAAACAGTATTAATATTTCTCTAAGAACTAATAATAGATCTACGATTGGATCCAGCAATCCCACTATTGAGTACCCAAAGGAAAGGAAGTCATTATATCAAAAAGATACCTGCATGCATATGTTTACTGCAGCACAATTCACAACAGCAAAGATAAGGAATCAACCTAAGTACCCATTAACTGATGGGTGGATAAAGAAAATGTGGTATGTACACACACACACACACACACACACACGCACACGGTATGTGTATATACATACATGGTATATATGTATGATATGTATATATGGTAGATATATGGTATGTGTATATATAATATATAGTATATATATATATATATGGTGTATGTGTATATAATGGAATACAACTCATCTATAAAAAAGAATAAGGTCTTCTGCAACAACTTGCATGAAACTGGAGGTCATTATGTTCTCACATACAAGTGGAGGCTAAGCTATGGTTGTGCAGGGGCCTATAGAAGGTATAACACTGAAGGCTCAGAAGGGGGAAAGTAGGAGGGAAGTTAGGAATGAAAAATTACTTATTGGGTAAAATGTACAGTATTGGAAAGATAGGTATACTAAAAACCCAGATTTTACCACTATACAATTCATGGATGTAACAAAAAACCACTTGTACCCCTAAATCTATTGAAATTTAAAAATAAAATTGGTCAGGCACAGTGGCTTATCCACTCATCCCAGCACTTTGGGAGGCTGAGATGGACAGACTGCTTGAGCTCAGGAATTTGAGACCAGCCTTGGCAACACGGTAAGATCCCACCTCTTAAAAAAAAAAAAACAGGAAAGAAAAAAAAACTTAGCCGGATGTGGTGGTGCACATCTGTATTCACAGATACTTGGGAGGCTGAAGTGAGAGGACTGCTTGAGCCTAGCAGGTTGAGGCTGCAGTGAGTTGAGACTGTGCCACTGCACTCTAGCCTGGGCACCAGAGCAAGACCCCTGTCTCGAAAATAAAATAAAATAAAATAATAAAATAGAAAACCAGTTTTTAAGAATAGCAACTGACACATTTAAATGTGTACAGGTCTGCTTCAAGAACTAACAGTTAATACATAACTTTCCTAATAGCCACATAATAAAATTTGTTGCTGAGACTGTAAATTATTTGAGAGCTACTCAGAGACTCCAATAGCTCATTTATTACTGGGACTGGGCAATGTAATTTCTTAGATTTGATGTCTGGCAATCAAGGCTTTTTTATTTTCCCATAACCTTGCCTCATTCCTTCCTTAGCTGAAGTGTGCAGAAAAGCATTTGCTGAAAAGGACTTTCTTGGTGCTGATCATGTGCTGAGGGGAAACAAAGCGCATGAAAGCAATCTAGGATTCTTAAATTGTAGCTACAGACTGAGTTAGCCAACAGTAGATAAACTGTCAAGCAGCTTTTAAAAAGTCTTTATAGTTAACTCTATTTTGAATAATACAAAACTATCTATCACTCTTCTATTACCCTAATGCTATTAAGTACAGAGACAAGCACATGCTTGAGGAAAGGTATCAAATCTATTCTTTAATGAATTAACTGAACACATCAGAAACAGGATTCCACCTTACTCCCCAATTCCAGACTAATAGAAACTTTCTGTTTTTTTGGTGGTACATTTGGCAGATTAGAACATTAAGACTGTTGGGCTTTAAAACGTCTCTTAGCATCTATGTAGACTGACAGGCAAACACTGTAAAATATGTCAGAGGAAACAAATTACTTACGTGGTTTTATATCACGAAACATGCTCCTTTTATAATTTCTCTGACTGTTTTACTATTAGTATTTACAGAACAGGAAAAATGTGCTACCAATTTTAATGGCATAGGTGATAGGATTTAGTAAAAAGTCTGCTGAAATATCATGAATATAAAAATTATTAATGAGAACAGTTAAGGAAACAAATCTTTTCGGACCTTTTTAGTTTCAGGCAAGAAGAAAAGCAAAATACATGATGGTATATACATATTTAAGATATTTCACTTTATAAATATTTATTTATTTATTTATTTATTCAGATATGGGTCTTGCTCTGTTGCCCAGGCTGGAGTGCATCGGTGCAATCTCAGCTCATTGCAACCTCCATCTCCCAGACTCAAGCAATTCTCATGTGTCAGCCTCCCAAGCAGCTAGGACTATAGGCATGTTCCACCATGCCCAGCTAATTTTTGTATTTTTAGTAGAGACAGGGTTTCACCATGTTGGCCAGGCTGGTCTTGAACTCTTGACTTTAAGTGATCCACCTGCCTCAGCCTCCCAAAGCACTGGGATTACAGGTATGAGCCACCACGCTCAGCCCAAATATCTTATTTTTAGAATAAGGTATTTATCTTTAGAATTTGTTTCATTAGATTACTTATGTTTTGTATCAACATAAAAACTGTATGTCCTAAAATACAAGCATAAGCAGCTATTGGGAGCAACTATTTGCATATAACTATACATGAGTACACTGGTGGGGTGGGGGGATGGGTTAGAGAATGGGGAGAGATTCAGCAACAGTTCACAAACAGGCAAAGATTTGGAATTAACTGCAAACTTCATCTTGAGACAGTGATGATTCTTTTAATTCTGTGACTCTCGTAATCAAGATACCTAGAATATTCAAAGCACAGAGTAATTGAGAGAAGACCATGCACTAGATCTCCTTGTAAGAAAGATCTAGTGCATGAGAAATATAGGATTTGATACAAACTTAAAATGGTATTCTTTTAGAATGGCTTGTGTGATATTGTGCTGGCCTAGAGCCAGAACCTGAGCAACACTATTTTATAAAATGCAAAACTGTTTTTTAAATAAGTTGAAATGGCTGCCCCATTCTCCTCATAATAACTACTGTTCTTGGCCGCTGTAAATAGAACTGCTAGTTTGTTCTGCAAAACTATGTAAAGCTGCTTACCTTTTCTTATCAGTAACTGCTAAAATCTGTGACTTCTATCACCACCCAGAGGATGTGTAAACAAATGTATATCTTGACTTCTGTAAACCACTGAGGTAACAAACAGAATGACAAAAGTCCCCTAGACCTAGGAATGTCCGGAGACCCCCGCCCTTGTCTCTGCCCAGGAGGTGAATCACAGAATCCCCAAGCCCTTGGAATGTCCGAAACCTTTTCATCTCCATCCCCGCCCCTCATCCCCACTCCCAAGGTGGTTTTTCGGGTATAAAAAGTCGTGGCACCCTCCTTTTGACACCACAGGTTGGAGAGACGTGAGTCCTCTGTGGTCGCCGGCATAATAAATGACCCTGCAATCTGGCATACTTTTGTCTTGGTGATAACTTTCTACGCTCCGGTCAAATACAACACTTGCCAATAATATTACCTTTGTATCCTCTAACAACAGTTTTCATGGACTATTTATTGACAGCTGTATCTGAGTTAAATGCATATTTCCTGAATAGCATTAATTAGATTAGTACAGAGGCAAATGGGCTCTTTTAAAAAACAAATGCTTTGATTCAAATATAATGTATGTGCAATCACATAGTTATAACTGTAGTACTAGGCAGGCATGTGGGAAGTATCCAAATTAGAGTAAAAAAAGGCTCGTATATTGGTAATTTTAAATTATCTCAAAGAACACCGTTAAAAGGATTATCTATTTTGGCCAGGTGTGGTGGCTCACACCTGTAATACCACAACTTTGGGAGGCTAAGGCAGGTGGATCACCTGAGGTCAGGAGTTCAAGACCAGACTGACAAACAAGGTGAAATCCAGTCTCTACTAAAAATACAAAAATTAGCCAGGCGTAGTGACAGGTGCCTGTAGTCCCAGCTACTTGGGAGGCTGAGACAGGAGAACTGCTTGAACCTGGGACGTGGAGGTTGTAGTGAGCTGAGATCGCGTTACTGCACTCCAGCCTGGGTGATAGAGCGAGTCTCTGTCTAAAAAAAAAAAAAAAAAAAAGGATAATCTATGTTAAAAAAAAAGAATGTTGAATGTATTATAAATAGTTAAGCCATCAACTACACAGAGACTGGCTTGTTCTCAATCGTAAGAGGCCATCACCTTTTATCCATTCCCCCTTTCCTTTCCTTTCAGTACTATTAAGAAACTATTCACAAGTGTACCCTTGGACAATGCTGAGCAGTAATTATGACTTGCTGACAAAGAGATATGAACAATTACTGAGCCCATTTTGAAACCCTACACTAATAAAGTCATTAGATGCTGCCCTTGCCATGATCCCTCTAAAAGCTTCTGAAGTTACAAGAACACACGGCATTGTTTGCAGGGACAATTGCTGCTGGCAGAACGCAAACCTTGAGTTAAACCATGCTGCAAATTGATCTTGACATTCTGTTAAGACCGCCACTAAAAATCAAAAGCAGAAGAGAAAAGGAGAAAATGAGTGGGTAGGATGTAATCATGGAACAGGAGGGGTTCCTCCTCACCTTCTCTCCTCCCTCTTCACAAAACAAACCAGGAAGAAAATGACAAACTCTCCTGGTGTTTTGGAATCTTCATTTTAAAGCATTAATTAAGCTCTTGACCTGGGATGTTTAGGATGGCAATACACTTCCTTTAAAAGTACTGGAAGGAAAATGTTGCACAAAGGGAATAAAGAAGTTTGGGGAAAATTATATTGAAATCTGGCATGATGGCTCTCCTGAAATCTTAGTACCCTGACCACAACATGTTCATCTGTTTTATCAGCTACCTCTGCAGAATCCATATTTGTATCTAGGGTAGTAGGTGGAAATTAATACTCCTGTGTCTCCCATGCAGACCTCACACCTCGGCTATATTTGCTGGATCAAATGGAAGTGTAGGGTTAGAGTAACATGGTCAGCTAGGCTTCAGCCAGGCATGAACCACTGAGTAGTTTGGAATTAAGGTAAGCCACTGTGAATATGGCTAATTACTGAGATGGAAAGTACATGTGAAGACAGCTTACTGATAATAAGTGGTTTAAGTCAATTAACTCTTACCAAAGATTAAGTAATGTGGAAAACTATCACTTGAATATTAAGCCTAACAAGTACCTGTCAGCACAGCAGTGGAAATTTGCAGTGACCTGAAATACCACACCCAGGGGCATTAAGTTCAAAAGCTAATATTGACAGGCAACAGAATTCTGTCTGTGAATATTGGTATTAAATGTGTGTGCAAAATTTAATACAATGCTATGTATATGTTACATGCAACTTCTGTAACCAAAGCACTATTGGCAACTCCTGGGGAACTGATTACAGCTACTCTGAATACTGCTTAGAAATAGTGTGTAATGCCTGATTTAACACTTAGTAGCATGTACACTGATGTGCAAAACATTTTCATCTCAGGTACTTACATAAGCAATTCATTCTCCAGCACTCACAGCTAGCTGATACCCAGTTGGCACTATTCTGGTCAAATTCAGTGTTTGATTCTAAGTGTTCTAGAATTAGATAATCTAAACCAGCACCTATATTTGCTTTGTGGACCCTCCCAGGCAGAAGAAGAGATATGCACTAACTCACTTATTGCTGGTTAATACTAGTGGTTCATTGTGTCACATATGTGACGTGGCTTTCCTTGATGAAGCAATTTCAGCTAAGAATCCATAGCTCAGCCTGGAGGGCACAGCCTTTATAGAGGGAAACAGATTAATACTTACTGTACTAGTGCTTTACATAGTACTATTTATGGTTAATTCCAATGGTGCCTATAAAGAACATGCCTGAATGTGCCTGAATGTTTGGTATCTTTCACCGTGTAGCCAGTCTAGCACTCCAGGCCTGGGGGCATGTTTAATCAATGCTCCCACCATTGTAGATGGTTCAGTACCATCCCAGAATGGCCCAATTTGGGAGGCCAATTGCTTCTGGAGTATCATAGAGACTTGGGGAAGTCTGGGGAGCATGCGGCATGATATTCTAGGATCCTACAATGCCAGCAGAAGACAAAGTATCCAATGTGAACATTTTTAGTTCATTCTGTAAGGAGAATGAAGGCTTTGGTACCATTAGTAGCTATAGGGGAAGATCACACAATTAGAGGGATGTAGCTACACTTCCAATGTTCTTGCCATTACCCATCTAGTTCTTTCTTATTAATTATTTTTCTATAATCCATTAGAGATTTATTATAGCACTCATTAAAAGTCAGTATAACAACACTCAATACAAGTTAGTATAGATATACTTAATAGCACTCAATACAAGTTAGTATAGATATATTATGGGAGCATACAGAATATGCATTTTAACCCTGACTGAGGCAAGAGAAGGAGGCAAGGCTTCCTGGAAGTGATACCTGTCCTGAATTTTAAGAAATTATTCTTTCACAGCTAAGCACTCATTCATTAAAAATACATTTTACTAACAATATTTTTATTGTATTAGTTAAATCTATGATGGTTTCCTACATGTTACATATCCAAAAGAATATCTAATCCCTGCTTCACATCCTGGTTGTAGACATATGCCAATGCTAGGATGAATCATTAACAAAACAACTTCTTTGAATATGTCCATGCTGGCTGGTTGACTTTAATCCTCAACCTGGTTCAGACTATACAGGATTATGTTAGCTGGCCAGCTCCCTGTATTCTTTCTCTCCTTAATTATTTCAACCACTGACCCTTTGATCCCCATACTTAATTATGAGATTTTAAACACCAATACCCTTTTGTAAAGAATAGCAAAATCTGCAACCCAGAAGACTAGGAATGCTACTACAGTAACACAAAAATCTCTAAATAAAGTTCTAACTTCATCTTTCTGTAAGTCATCTCTTTCAAGTCCCTTTTTGACTCCCTTGGGTACAGCAACTCACTACGAAGTTCATCTACACTCCTAAAGTACCTTGTATATACCTCATATTATATATTAGCTCTTATGTCTGTCTTGCCTACTAGACTATGAGTGTTTTGAGGGTGAGGGTTGTGTGTTGTTCCACCTTTCATTCTCAGATAACAGCACCATTCCGGGTTCATATTAAATATTTAATAAGTGTTTGCTCAGTGAACAAACATAAGAAACACTGTTGGTCCTCTGTATCTGTGGGTTCTGCATCTGTTGATTCAACTAGCCAAGTATCGAAAATATTCAGAAAAAAACTGTGTCTGTACTGAACATGTACACTTTTTTCTTGTCATTATTACTTAAACAATACAGTATGACAACTATTTACATAGCACTTACATTGTATTAGGTATTATAAGTAATCTAGAGACAACTTAAAGTAGATGAGAGGATGTGCATAGATTATATGTAAATACTATGCCATTTTCTATCAGGGACTTGAATATCTGTGGATTTTGGTATCTGCAGGAGGTCCTGGAACCAATCATAAATACGAAGTGATTTGCAGGATCTTCTTGTTACTATTACCTATCTGTTTTTAGCTCTTTATTTTACAGGTATATCCTACTATTCTATCAGAATCACTGGTCAACCAATATTTAAGAAATTAGAACAGGGCACGGTATCACACACCTGTAGTCCCAGCTACTTGGAAGGCTGAGATAGGAGGATTGCTTGAGGCTAGGAGTTTCAGGCTGCAGTGCAGTATGATTATGCACTCCAGCCAGGGCAACATAACGAAATCCTATCTCTTAAAAAAAAGAAATTATGCCTTTAGCACTTCTCAAGACTACCAAGGGCTTCCTGCCACTGCTTTAAGAAAGAATGGCTCTGAAATCCGACTAGACATGGTGGCCAAGAAGATTGTACAGTATTTTCGGAGGAAAAAAACCTCCTATTTAGATATGCAATATTGAAATTATAAGCAGCATTTTTAGATGAAATTAAATGCATACATTTATTTGCTAAATGCTTATTGGATTTCTTTTTGCTAGAACTTTAAAAAGTGCCTTGTTTACTAAAACCAATAAAACGAATAACACCTTCCAGATCACAATTTAGTAGGAGAGATAACAGACAATAATCATTGCAGTTAAAGTTTCATGTCTCAGTTCATATTTGGCATGTTTCAAGATCAACCTAAAAATTATTCCAACGTATTTTATACGCAGTGGGCTGGGAAATCTAAGTATTCAACTAAGAAAGGAAGTTATCAGAATCATTTAAGAGCACTAAAACTCCAAATCATCAACATCACAGGGGTTATGACATTCTATAGAAATGTTTCTTTTTTTATTCCAATTTGTTAGAGAAATTAGGAAATTTAATTTATAATAGCAAGTGATACTCATATTCTGGTGACCAATGCATTCACTTAGTTTAATACTCTTCACTTAACTCTTACACACATGAGAGATTCATATTAAATTGTGATTGGAGAACTAATGTCTCTACAGGCTTAATCAGAGTAATCCTTAAGCAAAAGTATATTTGCTTGGCAAGTCTCTTCCCATTTTGGATATCAACATCCACAGCTATAACATCAGGTGATAGTCCTAGTAAACCACTAAGAAAACATCCAAATAGCTTACAGGTCCAGGACTCTAAATTTTTATGACCAGTCTGAACTAGGTTAACCAGATATGGGACCAGGGAAGCTATTAACTAGGAATTTATTTCCAAACTTACGTCTATCATAAAGAATTCACAGTTAAAAGTAAGCTCACAACAACAATCTTACTTGTGATGCCTAGAAATCTCTTCTGTATTTCCATATATTAATATGTCCCCATTTCAGCTTGCAAATGATGGCATAACACCTTTTGATATGTAGTCTATGGATCAACAAATATTAGTGCAAGCAGTCATCTACTGAATTGAGAGTAAAAGCTTGAGGTTTTGTTACTCAAAGTTAGAAGCATCTAATGAGTGATGCAATCAGTTTTCATGATAAACACCTCTGGATAAATGTGTTGTAAAAATCCGAGATAGATAATACAGTAGAAAACACAATTAGACAATTTTATTTAGATGAATCTATGATATGATCGGTGGCAAGAAAATTGTGGTTAAACTAAAACCTTTTTTTGAGCGATAAACCAGCCTAATTAATTATCTTACAGTTTCACATGTCAAAGTCAATCCCCTTTTGGGGAATGTCATTCTAATGAATTTTCACCTTGTGTTTATAAAATGTGTATTTTCCAATTTGTCTTAACAGGAATAACAATGGATCAAAAGTAGCTATGTAATTTTGTTACTTTATTTATTTTTGTATTGCTTTTTAATTTTTTAATATTTTTTAAAAAACTTTTATGTTTGTTACATAGGTAAATTGGTATCATGGGTGTTTGTTGTACAGATTATTTCATCAACCAGGTATTAAACCCAGTACCCAATAATTATATTTTGTTACTTTAATATAGAGAAATATAATATCTTTTAAATTTGTAATATGGACAGAACTATTAATAGATTTTGAATAAGGATGGCAAGTATCTTAAATTCTAGAAATCATGCCATTCCTCTATTTCCCCATTTGTGGTTTCTATAAATGTTCATTAAATTGAATTCCTAGATGTTCATATTTTATCTTTAATATTACCTCTTACAAATTTTCATGACAGTTACTTAATTCAAAATGCAGATTGAAATATCCTACCATACTTAAGTCAGTCCTGCAGTTCATTGAGAAATAGCTCTAAAGCCTTAAACAAGACCTTTATTTAGTGTTTTTAAAAAAAGTGTCATAAGGAGTTAATAGGACACAGCTGTACTAGCTCTTTCTAATAAGCAGCTTCTGTCGCTTTGGTCACCACAGGTGTCTCTGTAACCTGCAAACTCTTATTACTAGTGTATCAAAGTTGTGCTACTTAACAGACTTCTTTAGTAAAACATAACAAAGCAATTACATGGCTGTTGATTGCCAGTCATAAAAAAAAAAGACCCTCAAACACCGTTTTTCAAAAGAAACTACACTGCAATTTTTTGTCATTGTAAAATAAAAGGAACTAAGGAATTAAATGGAGGATAGAACAAAATAACAGCAGGTAGCCCACTGAACTTAGCCTCTACAGATGGTTTAGAAATAGTGTTTCCTTCTCTATCAAGTTGTGGATAAAAGGAAAGGAGGAGATTCCTTACTGCCAGTGAATGGCAAAAGATTTAGCCAAGTCTCCAGTCTCTGTATTTTGCCTCGTGAAAGACCTTCGATGTGGCATTTTTATCTGTTTTTGGCACTGCTTTTTATCACCTTTAACTGAGTGTGAATAATAACCTGATTTAATTTAAACAAATACAGATGCTAAAGATTCTTTATTTATGTATAATGGGGAAGATTTCAGAAGCAAAACAAAGTCATCCCATGAAATTTCCTAACCATTTGCTTAAAGAAATGAGGTATTAGATTATGAAATTGCTTCAACATTCTTTTGGCTCATATTTAAGGAAAGAATCATCTTCTTTTCTGATTCAAATTAAATAAAACAAAGTCTAAATGATGACCAAAAACTCAGTGAGCCATAAAATAATAAAAAGGCAAATCAGACGATTTCAAATTCTATAAGTGTTTAAATTAGGTAACTATAATATGCTTGCCTTGAGATGAATTAATTTAATCTCCCTGTTCATAAGCCAGCAGCTTGTGATTATGATTGTGTTAACACACCCAAACTAGCATCATGGGATGCTATGGTCACATGTGTAATTAAACACAATGAAATATATTTCAGTTGGGAAACTTTCATAGGTAAAACATGAAGAATTGTTACTCACTTAGAGATATTATGATTAACAAACAAAGTAAACTCATCCTGACAACCAGGAAAGGAATTTTTTTTTCCTATTGAGAATATAGAGGTATTGCTGGCTGTGTGCAAAAGAATGTGTGCAATAAAGCGATTACATCAATTAGCATATGCTAGAGTTAAGCTATTACCAACTCCATTGGACTCGTGCAGAAAGTCCTGCCTTTTTCACTGAAGTTATTAAAAAATAAACTTACTACTAGGATCATATATTAGACTTGTTTTCCCTTTTCTGAACATCATTAAAAATATCAGTTTTCTCTAAAAGTTCAAAAACATATTAGAAATGTCTGTTGCACTGCAAAAATAAGATGAGAAATGTATTTTTGTTTTCAGGTTATTCTTGAATTTAAAAAGCTTTTATAAGTTAAAGTATATTTTCACAATTGCAAATAACTATAGTGTGTTAGCTGCAATGAGCAGCTTTTGTCTAATGAAATGCAATGGTAGAGAGTTTAACGCTGAGGATGAAAAATGTTTATGATGATGACAAACACAACGATGTCTCTCTTTTTTTTTTTCTTAAATAGAAGCCTAACTTATAACTTGCGAACAACAGTATTACCTTGCTCTGTTGGAGTCCTTTGTCAGATCCCAAGCCCAGGTTATAAAATTTTGACTCAGATAAGAAACAATGGATTCAGCACAAAGCATTTGTGAGCAGAACACGTTGGTTAATACACTTTCATCATGGTGGAGGTAGATAGCAAGAAGCTTTCTCTGAAAAGAGGAGAAAAATCTGATCAATTAAAATATCCACTAACGTAAGATTTCTTAAATTTTAGAGAGGCATAATTAGTCTAGATGAACAGCAAAGACAAAAATTAAATGCTATTCCCTAAAAGAGTACTTTACATTTTGGAGTTCCTAAAGCATCTAAAATATCAAAAAATGTTGCTTCCTTACACTTTAAAAAGGCCAGGATGATTATATCTAATTTTGCAGACTGTTATTACAGATTTCTGTTAACGTGCAAGCCTATCTCAAAAGAAGTTGTAAGAGAATTGTATTCTCCTTAAAGAAAATGAATTTACCATATTTTTCTTTTTATATGTAAGGAGAAACATTAACTTTGAACTGTTCAACAATATAGAGAAAAAATATTCATTAAAACAGAATGACAAAATTTGTCTTACATATTTTTTATGGTTTTAATCTGAACAATGGATAGTATCTTCTATTTGAAGGGAAAAGGTCTGAAATGAAGTTTTGTTTTTGTTCTACAGATAATTTTAAAGTCCTTAATGTATTCCCACATTAAGCCCTTATTTAACAGCATGTAACATCTAATTGCCATATGAAAAGATGGAAAAATATTCAGTTCATATGCATTCTTTCTAGTTTGTATTTCAGAAAATGTCCACTGTGGCCTTTCATATGAAAAATTATTCTTTCCCTTTCACCATAATAAAAGTTGCTTTCAAGAAATGACTTTTGGTCTCTTAAATGTGACCTCTGTTATAGCTGGATACTCAATACAATAATTAAAACTAAAAACTGAAATTGAACAAGATAATAAGTATAATAGAAATAATGGGTGTAAGTAGCCATATATGGCTTACAACATGTTAGCTTTACCAACAATGACTATAATGATTAAAGAGCTCAAATTGTTGACTAACTTCTTGGTAGTACCTCAAAGAAGAGCTGAGTTTAAGAATACTAAGACAATATACAAACCAATCTGTGAAATTCTGCCAAAAGAAAATTTCAAGGAAGCTAAGTATCTTTCCCTTCATGTTAAATAAGAATGTGATGACAGCAAATGAAAATTTGCTGTGTGGGATTCTGAACAAAAGAAGGATACTTACAGAAAAATATAAGGTTCATGCTGATGAAAGGCTAATGAAATCTGATGTTAGGAATTACCTTGATAAAGAATCCAAGTAATAGTAATTATCATTAAAATTATTTTCTTCAAAGGTAAATTTTATACTAGATGAGGGTAGCCACAGTTAGGTAGATTAAGATTCTAAAAGCATCTACTATGAATAGGAGACCCTGTTACTTTCACAACCACTATGTACCTTAATTTCCAGAATAAATCTTTAAAATAGCATCCTTAACCTCATTAGAATATGAGGAAACTGAGGTTTAGAAAACCAACTTGTCCCAAATTTCACAGCTAGTTAGTAGGTAATACAGTGAGGATTGGCTCCTAGATTGTCTAACTCCAAGTCCAAGTCTGTGTTTTTTCTCTGATACTACAGTGGTAGCAGGGAAGTCAACCACACTGTAGTCAAGGCTTGTGGGAGCACTCACGTAACATGAAGATGCCAGACTGCTTTGAACTGAGACTCAGAGACAGCTTGTAATGGGAATAAGGGCAGGACTCCTGGGTATAAGTAGCTCAGCTGATCCCACCCTGCTTCTATGTGTTAATTCATTTATTCATTCATTCAACAAGCATTTGTTGAAATACTCTTTGTGTCAGGCTCAGCAGGAAGCAGTGGCAATAAAATGGTGAACAAGAAAGACTCAGGGTTTCTTCATCTATGTTGATGTCTGCAAAGAACAGTATCAGGCTTCTAGGAGGTTTGTAATCAGACACATTCTTAGAAAGATACTTATCTAGTAAATTCCTACTCATCCTATAAGGCTCAAAACAAATGCCTCTATGAAACCTTCCTTGATTCCATCAGGCAGAGTTAAGAGCTTCCTTTCCTGGGCCTCTATCTCTTTCCATTAGTATTG
This sequence comes from Sapajus apella, assembly GCF_009761245.1. NCBI lineage: Eukaryota > Metazoa > Chordata > Mammalia > Primates > Cebidae > Sapajus > Sapajus apella. Next base: position 35,263,036 of record NW_022436976.1, on the reverse strand, counting down.
TAATTGTTTACCAGTTTCCCCTCTAGATTAACTTTCTCAAGGGAGAGGATGAGGTCTCTTTAAGTCTTCTTTGCATCTTTAAACTAGCATGGGTCCCAGCCTGTTCGATGAAAGAAACAACACTGATATAAGCCACAGTTCCTTGGCAAAAAAGATACCCAATAGCAGTGGCAATGCAAAATCAGTTTTAACAAGTGAATCAAGAATTCTGCTGCTTTGGGGAAAGTAACGGGAACCTGGCACCATTAACAAATTCAGAGCTCCTCTTCTTAGGAGTTCTCTAACTGAATAGACAGAGGGATGTCAACCTCTCATTCAGCTTGATCGTATCTCAGCAACTACATTTAATGAGACACTGGGAACAAGAGAGCTGTCCACTTTAAAATCAGCATATTTCTAACTAAACAATGGCAATGGCTAAATCTTTAAAATGCCTGTTTCTCTCAAGAACACTGCAATGGAACATTTAGACTTTGGGAAAGAGATTAGTGATTTACATTGCTATCTTACTGATTTAATTTAAATGCTCTTCCAAACTAAACACACATGTGCCGAAGAGGCTACTAAGAAACCCAACATGCAGAGTTCCCTATAAGTGCACCCGACAGTGTTGACTGAAACTAAACTTGGAAATCCAGGGCACTAATGCACAATATCAAGCAATAAAACAGCATCTCTTTGGCAATATTTAATTTAAAAAAGAAGAAAGAGGCAGGCGAAGATCAGGCACTGTCTGTTTTGGAGGATCAACCATTCTGCATTTCAAAGCATTGGTCCCTGCAATATCCAGGTTACTGTGCTAGAATCTCGACTATTATATCGCAGTTGTGAGAGGGAGGGCAAAGATGTGTTTACTCAGTGATTAGGCCCTTAGAATAAGCCTCTAGCTCCTAGAGAGACAGCTCACCACTTATTCATTTGGGCCAATTCACAAAGCCTAGGAAGATTAAACATCCATGCTGAGAAGACAAGCGAATGCAGACGGTGAAAAAGAAATAAAAATTCTTTAAAAACTCTGAGATGACTTCATTATTTTTCCACAAGGAAACTTTAGGAAAGTGTTTAGTTAGAGAAAAACCCACATTGACCTCTCTCTAAACCCTTAATCTTTCCTTTGTGGTGGCACTGCTTTGTGGTAAGCGACTGGCTCGACTCGCCCCTCTTTTCACCAGAAGCTGAGAGAAAAAAGACTCTGGAGAAACAGTTTTCGTTCCAGGGACATAAACCCCTGACACTGTTAAACATGAGATGCCAGGAAAACACACTTAAAAAAATTCCCACTTTAAGCTCTAGACTGAATGTGAGAAAGGAGATGATAAAAAGAGTATCATAAGAGAATCTTCAGGCTGTGGGTACTACCACAGTAGCTTTCAACAAGAAAACTAGTAACTTTTAAATAAACTTTTCTCTGACATAAGATTTCAACAAAACGTTTTCTGCTGCTTTTATGACAATAAATAAGCAAAATATAAAGACTCTTAATAGTATGGAAGTGCTACTAAATTTGGGCTATATAAATCTGATTATGTTATAGTCACAGACAAATGGACTCCAGACTCAAATTTATGATTATCTTACTGAACTCAATTAAGTACAGGCCAAAAGAGTGAGAACTGTGTTCAGTATATCAACCAATTTGGAAGAGATGAAATGACAAAGTAATCAGAAAACTGCTTTCATGAAGAAAAGCAGTACCACAGAAAACACGTAAGAAAATGCTTTGATTTCCATTACTATAACCAGTTTTTCCTTTGGCCCATTAATAATTTAGTTCAATAACATTTAAGGAGTACCTGTGTGTTAGGCATTGAGACTATAAAGAGGAACAAAACAGTTTCCTTACCCTCAAAAAGTTGTGGGAAAGAATGTGGGGAGGCAAATGTCTAATTGTAGTAACATTTAACAAATGATAACATTGGGGCATTAAAAAGAATATATTTTATTTGTCCTTTTTAATTTGGCAGAGAGGGTCTAAGTCTGGTGGACCACGAAGGCAAACAACCCAGCCACACCATCCTGACTCCCTCTCTGTAATCTAAGTTTTAGTAACACAGTGCAAAAGGAAGTCTCCAAGCTTTAAAGTAACAGAGAGCTCTGTTCTAAATCCAGTTCTGCCACTTAGCAGCTGTGTGACCATGGGGCAAATGGGTTGCTGTAAGCATTGTGGATAAAGTAAATTAAGTGCCTATTTATAACGCCTGGCCCATAGTAGGTGCTGAATGAAAGGTAGCTGTTAGGATGAAGATTCCTGAACTATCCATGCAAAATAAAGGGTTTTGAAAGCAATTTCAAGAGAAATAATGGTCATGAAAATGTATTAAAGATTAAGCAGCTCCTTCATTTTTCCTACTGGCAATAGTCTCTGGGATGTTTATTGTGTCTTTGCGTTTGGTACCTCACTAATCTTCATATTCAAATCCAGAAGCTAAGGTAGTAAGTTGATACTGAAGAAATGCCCAGCTGACAGCAACCAATGTCAGTTGGCCTTGAGCTACAGTAGCTATTGTATTTAGACTCTTAGTGTCACAGTACCATAGAATATTAGAGCTGGAAGAAATGCACTGTGTTTCAAAATAAGCCAGGCAGAGAGCACAAACAGTACTAAGGAAATATTTGCTGATGAACTAAAAAGGAAGGGTTGCTTTTTGAGTACCAGAACATCTATAATCTGCATGTTCAATGCTTTCAAAGTTGATATGACAATTTCTAGGAATGGTACAATGTAGTTCATAGTGATTTTCAGTGTAAAAATTATAGCATAAAATAATTACCTTTGTGTAAATTGGATCTGACGTGCTTTCTCTCCTTCCCATTTCTATTCTCCTTTTCCCTCATTATTATCATCACCATAGTAATCAGAATCATTATCACTATGACTTTTTAAGTTTGGAGATGGCTCATTGATACAAACAATGGATACAATGATACAATAAACACCCATTTATTCTTCACCTATATTTACCAATTATTAGCATTTTGCCATATTTGCTTTATCATTCTTTTAATATTTCTTTCCATGAAACATTTGAATGTTGGCAGATACCATGACACTTCCACTCTAAATAAATCTGCCTTCTGAGAATAATACATTCCCTTGTGTAATCATATTTATATCACACCTAAGACATTTAATATTGTTACAATATCATCTAATATAGAGTTCATATTCAAGTTTCCCCCAAGTACTCTCACATGTCCTTTGTAGCTGTTTTTATTGTTTTAAATCCAGCATCTAATTTGGATCACTTCAGTACTTGCCAACTTCTACAATGCTATTCTTGTATATGGATGTTCACAGGTACAGCCCAGCATACAACCATTACTCAAGATAAGTGCAACGTGAGAACAGAAGCAGGACAGTAGGAAGCCACACTATCTGGGTTCAAATTCCTGCTTTGCCATTGCCCAGCTATGTGACCTTGGAAAAGTCACTATACTTTTTTGTGCTTGGGTGGCATACAGTTCTGAAGGTTACGAGTCTGTTAGAACTGTCCTAGATGGGAGTTGCGAGGAAGTAAGGCTGGCAAATCAGTAGTAATGAGTTGTAATAGAGGCAGTCCTGGGGTCTAGGTATGAACATCATCAGATTGGCTGCTTCTTTATGAAGATGATACTTAAAAAAATTTTTTTAAAATAGAGATGGGGGTCTCACTATGTTGCCCAAGCTGGTCTCTAACTCCTGGGCTCAAGTGTTTCTCCTGCCCTGGCCTCCCAAAGTGCTAGCATTACCCATCCGGCCTGCGAAGGTGATACTTGAGCTGAATTTTAAAAGCAGGATGTCAACGCTGTAAGTGGAAACAAACAACCACAATAAAAGCAGGACACAGTAATTGACTTCTCTGTGACTGAAGCTGAATTTTATTTTTGAGACAGTTTGCTCTGTCGCGCAGGCTGGTGGTGTGATCTCAGTGCACTGCAAACTCTGCCTCCCAGGTTCAAGTGATTCTCCTGCCTCAGCCTCCTGAGTAGCTGAGATTGCAGGCACCTGCCACCACGCCCGGCTGATTTTTGTGTTTTTAGTAGAGATGGGGTTTCACCATGTTGGCCAGGCTGGTCTCAAACTCCTGACCTCAGGTGATCTGCCTGCTTTGGCCTCCCAAAGTGCTAGGATTACAGGCATGAGCTACCATGCCTAGCCTGAAGCTGAATTTTAAATATAGTGAGAGTGAGGATAAGAAGAGTAAAAATGATAAAAAACAAAAAGTTTGGGAAAGGCCCAGCAACGTCAATGGCCCCATCTGTTCAAAGAACTCCAAGCTAGTTATTTTTAAAGAGTAAAGAACCAGAGCACAGGTTGTATTGTGAAAAGAACCATGACACTTCGCCATGTTTGGGTCCTGAATATGATTTCAAAGACCAACAGTTAACAACCAAATTGGAGAGATTCCAAAAAAAAAAAAAAAAAAAAAAAAAGTCAGCTACCGAAGATGAGGAGATGCCTGGATGGTGTCTTTTTCCTCTCACTTTCTGAAGCACATGTTGGGATGGCATTCTGAAATTTTGAGGACACAGATATCTTTGAATCTTGTATGGGGAGCACTGTCATATGGAAGTCAGAAAGCTTTAAAAAAAAAAAAAAAAAGCCTTTGGCCAGGCGTGGTGCCTTACACCTGTAATCCTACATTTTGGGAGGCCGAGGCAGGTGGATCACCTGAGGTCAGGAGTTCAAGACCAGCCTGGCCAACATGGCAAAAACCCATCTCTACTAAAAATACAAAAAATTAGGCGGGTGTGGTGGCACATGCCTGTAGTCCCAGCTACTCAGGAGGCTAAGGCAGGAGAATTGCTTGAACCCAGGAGGCAGAGGTTGCAGTGAGCCGAGATTGCGCCACTACACTCCAGCCTGGGCAATGCAGCGATACTCTGTCTGAAAGAAAAGTGTAAAGTAAAATCAAACTCTCAAAATAAGCTGATAGATGGTCCTTGGGTATAGATCTTTATCAGTTTTCATTGCTTAGACTGTAATATTCAGGCAATGCAATATATTTGAAGAAGGCCACCATGTGGCTAAAGTTTGTATGAATAAGAAAATGAGAAGATGAAGTGATTGGCTCTCACAACAAATTAGAGAGGCAGGCATGCTCTTTGGGGAGGCTGGAAGAGGGACTGTGTAGGCAAGGAAGTAGGCAGTGTTAGGCCAATCACAGATCTTATCTCATTGGTTTTCCAGGTAAACATTTAGACACAGTACTAAAGACTTTGGTATAATAGCCTCTTAAAAGTGCAGGAAGGATTTTTCTGATCCTCTACTATTCTCTGTGGAGAGGGATAACACAACTCCCAGTCAGCAACAGGCCAGTTAAACAAGCAGGACAACCAGCGTGCCAATGTCAAGTGTACTCCTTTCCCCCACGTTTAGGCCACTGAGGAACAGAACAAGAACCCATAGCCTACTTATATCTATTTCCACATTCCAAGAGGTGGCAGAACTATAGCAGTAAAGAAGATAGTTATTTTTCATTAAAAATATATCAATGCATTCTTACTGAAAACTGTAAGATTACAATGATTTATAGGTGCATATGTTCAGTAGCTTTTTAATACCATCAAATATTGTCTGGAAAACAGATTTCTAAGTAGAATATTATATATTATAAAAACAAGCTGTGTTTAAGCATATAGAGCTGTGTTAACTCTTAAGCACTCATTTAATATGCATGGCAGAGACTTGTTAGTTGTCCCATAATATTTTTCATTTCTTATTTTTTTAGTTAGATAATGGCTAAAATACAGGCTGTATTTCTTAGCCTCCCTTTTAATCAAGCGTGGCTCCATAACTAAGTTCTGGTCAACTTTTAAGCAGAAGTGCTAGTTAGAATTTATCTTGCAACATGATATAACCTGAATAATAAAATAACAAGATAGAAGGAATAGCAAACTAACATGTATGCCAGATCATATATATTCAAGGCCCAACAAGATAGTTGAAGTCACAGCAAGTGGTTGGTCCAGACTTTAAAAAAAATTTTTATCATCTCCATACCTTACATTTAAAAAGTAAGAGCATTTAATAAATAGTGGTGATTTTCAGGTTTGGAATTATGTGGTATCATTTTCTACTTAAACTGCATCTATATTTTCATTCTCTTATAACAAATGTATTATTTGTATAATTAAAAGATATTTTTCTAAAAAATATATATATTAGCACTCTAGGTCTTATTTCACACATGTGCAGGATGTTGTCCCAGCTGTCATACAAAATTACTATAAAAGACACTGTCCTGCCTTTAAGGAATTTAAGTGAAAAAAAATAACACAGACAAGATGAGCAGACTGAGCATATTTTCCAAAGCACAAAGAAGTTTGTTTGCCTGGTTTTCTGGATATTGTGTGGTGAGCTAGAAACTTACCAACTACAGCTGTGGCTTCAAATTTGGGTGGAACTTATTTTTCTTAAAAGACAATGATCAATAATGGCATTTAGATTTCTTTCAACATGAAGCAGTAGAAATAGCATGACTTTAAAATGGGCTGATTTTTTAAAATAAACATAATAAAACTTGCTAACTAACAGCACTGTTAAAAGTGAACTACTAATTTTAGTGGTAGAAATGCTCATGGGGTTCTCAAAATTCCCTTCTGGAACTGTTACTAGAACTAGTTCATAACTGAATGAGAAAATCAGTTTTGTTATTTTACAAACATTTTTCAAATTTGTCCAACACTGCTTAATGGCACCATCTATCTTATCCACAGTGCTGGGTGCATTTATGGGTAACATCCCATTTAAGTCTCGAAACAACCTGTATAAAGTAGATAATATCATCATCATTTTTTCTCCATATTAGACATAGTCTCATTAGTTGTTTGGGGGTCATTACAGAGCTACTAAGTGGGAAATCAGAAATTGAGTACTGATTCCTTTAATTTATGTATAATATTTGGAAGAAACGCTGGAGTGAAGTCAGATCTTTGGAGCTGTAATGAAATTACTAATATCAAAGCTCAGATTCCCAAAGGGATGCTTGGGAAAGGAACCATCTTACATATGGGAGATAAGCCCTGCTACTTTGATTTTTAGTTACTATCAATGTCTAATGATTCTCTAGGGTACTTTTGGTGGTGTAGAAAAAGAGAATTCGGGACAGCAGGCATGAGAGGTGGGGAGGCTCCAAGGAAAAAAAAGAATAATCTTCCCCCCACCGCCTGAGATAGGGTCTTGTTCTATTGCCCAGGCTGGAGTGCAGTGGCACAAACATGGCTCACTACAGGTTGGACCTTCTGGACTCAAGTAATCCTCCTGATTCAGCCTCTTGAGTATCTGGGACCACAGGCACACACCATCACACCTGGCTGGTTTTTTTTTTTTTTTTTTTGTAGAGATGGCACCATGTTGCTCATTCTGGTCTAGAATTCCTGGGCTCAAACAATCCTGCCACCTTGGCCCCTCGAAGTATTGGGATTACAGGTGTAAGCCACCATGTGCAGGCTAAAAGCAGATTTCAAATGCCAGCTAATGCAAGGGAATCACAGGCCCCTTCATGCCTTGACCCCCATTGATTTTATCAGCATAATGCTTAGCAATGTCTGCATTGTTTTCCTCCACTAATACCAAACTGGTTGTAGTTCCCTCACTTTAATCTTCCATTGCCTTTACTTTTGTTCTTCCTTCAGCTTAAAATTCTGTTATTTGCCTAAGTATTTCTCATCATTTAAAATTCAAGTCAGAGTTACTTCCTCTAGAAATCTTCTCCCTGGGCTGGGTGCTCATGCCTATAATTCCAGCACTCTGGGAGGCTGAGGCAGGTGGATCACCTGAGATCAGGAGTTCAAGACCAGCCTGGCCAACATGGTGAAACCCCATCTCTACTAAAAACACAAAAATTAGCAGGGCAAGGTGGCACGCACCAGTAGTCCCAGCTACTCAGGAGGTTGAGAAGGAGAATTGCTTGAACACAGGAGGCAGAGTTTGCAGTGAGTGAGATCACGTCACTGCACTCCAAACTGGGTGACAGAGTGAGACTTCATCTCAAAAAAAAAGAAAGAAACTAAATCTTCCCCCTGAACTTCTAAGGTAGTTGAAGGTACCTCTTCTCTTTGCTTCTATAGCATATTATACCATATGGATCTGTTTATAGTGTTTTATTTTCCTTGTTAGACTGAGCAAAAGCAGGAAACCTCTATTTCTCAGATCCTTAGAGGACATGTGACAAACATTTATAGCCCTCAACTGGATGAGTGTCCTTCATAGATAAGGGCAAGGAAAGAAGTCATAAAACAGATCAGTATATTATCAGAAGTCAAAACTTGGTCACAAGATACTTAAAAGAAACATAAAAACTTAGAACTGCTTTACCAACGTTGGAGGCTCTGCTTGGTACAGTATTGTAAATTCCTCAAGAAAAAAGGCAAAAAGAACTAGGAGCACTCTCACCACCAAGTGCTCTCAAATGAAATCAGTTTGAAGCAGTTTTCATTAAGATGGATTGAATGTGGCATCGTGAGAAACACTTTATCAAATGTAGTGTTTTACTTAGTGATTAACTATATACCAGTTGATGAAGCTCCCCAAATCCTTTGTAATCCCACCACTCCAATAAACATTTAATGAGTATATAAGTTCAAAAAGCCTAGCAGAGGATTTAAACCTTCAATCTTGTTTTTATTTACTCTTGGAACTCAATTTCTCACTTCAAGTGAGGAATGCTGGTGCTTGAGGCTCATCTGTTGCCCTGGTAAAATTAATGTGCCTCCCACAGTTTAAATTAAACGTGATATTTAAGATGAAAATTTAGTGAGAGTGCCACAGTATCTGTCACATTTGCCTTAAAATGTTTGAACATCAGCAAACTGTTTTCTGAAAACTGATTCATTCCAAAGTTTTAAAAAATAATCTTGAGCAAGATTTGTTTTAACTCTCCAGTGTGAAATATGAAAAGGAGAGATGAAATTTGATCATTAAATCCTGCAGCACAGTAGTTAGCAATGAAAACTCAAGTGTGGTGGGATAGTGTAAACCATATTTACCTGTGTTGGAACATGTGAGCTCTTATTTGGTCCCTACTACTTACTATTTGTGTGCTGTAGGCAAGTTATATAGCTTTTTTAGGCTTTTGCATCTCTAAAATGGGAATATGAGCATTCTATATCCCTATTTCACTGATTGGTTGTGGGGTTCAAATGAGATATGTATAGGAACATGTTTTATAAACCACAGAGCATCATATAATTCTTAAGTAACATTACAATTACTGTACTTACACAATTAAAAGGAGATCTATACAATCTGCTTGATGACCATAATAAATGTATCTATTTAGATTTAATTCTGAGTTACTTATCTGTCATGAAGTTAAACTTTACTTAAGTTTATAGAAATGTAATAAACTGTACATAAAGTGTTGATTTGTAACTTGGAAAAGAGAAATGAGAAAAGAAAAAAGCCCTGGACAAAGGAATAAAGATAAGGACATTTTTATCAGTCCAGAGAGGTCAGTGGATTTTGGTTATGAATCTAACATGAAGTAAAATATTTAATTACATGAACCAATAATTTTTCATCTGCTAAAACATCCAGACACTAAGAAAAGCAAACAATCAATTGTTTCATTAGAAATATCCAGGAGTTAATAAACAAGAGCTTATATTCCTCAGGGGATTATCAGTCTGAATAAATCCAAATGCCAATTTACTGTACAAGACACTTAGTAAAAGTTCTTTTGTCTATGATATACTGTATTTTTAAGTGCAAGTTATCTGCATTTAAAGCTAAAATGCTTGAGGTATACACAGCATATCTTACAGAAGCTTTGGAATGTGTTTTTTAGATTATGCCTATTTTGGGAGCTACAGTTTAAGTTATAAAAGGCCACGACATTTTCTGGTTTACTCCAACTGTTTTGCAACCTTGCTGGAAGGCAGAGAAAGTTATATCCCAAATGCACTATTATCAAAGAATAAGTTGAAAACTACACTATTTTAAAACTATAGATATTCTTTCAAACATATGTATGTCTAATAAGTGATTATTTAAACATAACAACATGGCCATACAATGAAAGACTCCATAACCATTAAAAATCCTGTTAAAATATTCAGCATTATTTTACAAAGCATTTCACCTGAATCTAACAAAGTTTTTAGACCTAATATCCATTTTTCAGCAACTCAGAGATAGAGGGTTAAATAATATCACAAGGAAACAATCACACAAATCCAGAATTTGGAACAATCTACAAGTCATCTGGTCTGATTTCTTCACAAAGAAAATGCCAGGGGAAAAAAATGGGGAGAGATGGTGCTTGCTTTAAAGGTATTTAAGATATCTAATACTCAAACATAACTTGTGATCCTGGGTGGACTGTGGTTCCAAAACAACAGCTAAAAAGAAATTCTGGGGATGACCAGTGAAGTCTGAATATGCAGTGAATATTAGATAATATTAGGGAATTATTCATTTTGTTATATGTGAAAATAATATTGTGATTATGTAGGAGAGTACCATTATTTTTGGAAAATGTATGCTTAAGTTTTTAGGGGTAAAGTATGACATCTATAATTTATTTTGAAATGGCTTAGCAATAAACAACGAAAATACAGGATACCCTAAATGTTTCTGTTCAGTTTAAGTTTCAAAAATTCAAAAGCTTAACTGCTATAAACTATTAAAAAACTATTTAAAGTTTTAATTATTTATTTTTTATACTTGTTTGTTTTTGTGAATTTTGAATAAATTTTTAATTTGTTCTCTGTTCCAGTCAACATTTGCCATTTTCAATCAGAGAAAAACTGAAACAAAAATTTATCATAAAAATTTATTCATCAAAATCACAAATCCAAATAAGTATAAAAATATAAATAATTAAATTTCAAATGTTGCTTTCTTGTCCATCTGTAGCAGTTAATCCTTTTAAGTCATTTAGGCCTTAAGGCTCCATTAAAACTTTGAAATGCCTATATATGAAAGATGCAAATATGGCAAAATTTTCATAATTATTAAATGTAGGTATAGAGATTTGGCTATTTATTGTAATATTCTTTCTACTTTTTCTGTATTAAAATTTAAATATTTTTTATAATAAAAAGTTAAAATAATATAAAAGAAGTTATAATTAAGAAGGCTGGGGTTACAGGCATGCACCACCATGCCTGGCTAATTTTTGTAATTGTTTTGTAAAGACTGGGTTTCACCATGTTGCCCAGGCTGGTCCTGAACTCCTGAGCTCAAGTGATCCACCCGCTGTGGCTTCCCAAAGTGCTGGGATTACAGACGTGAGCCATCACATCCAGCCCAGTATTTTCCATAAACCTATATTTATGAACACCATAAATATGTATTATCATAAACATGCATCTCTTTAAAAACATCCATTTTATATAGATTTACTAGTTGAAACATAATTGCTTAAAAGAGCTTTTAAAAGGGCTATTCTGATATTCGTAGGGTAAAGAATAGTTTCTTACTCTAAATTCATTAGCCTACCAATTATAGCTCTAATTTGATTATTAATCATCGTGGAATTTGATTTTTAAAATTTATTTTTAAATGATTTTTCTTTGTATCAGAATTTAACATAATCTAGAAAACAGAACTCTCAGAGGCATCCTTGCAGTCTGTTCTCAAAAACCCCTTGCCATCTTTAATTCCAATAGCTTTCCCCTCTACTCCATATACACACTATTCCTTCCTTCTTCCCTTTCTTTATTCCTTCATTCATTAAACACTTAATGAGTTTTTACTAAATACAGGGACATAAAGAATGTAGTCCCTGCCAAAAGAAAATCAAAACTCCTGGGAAGACATAAGTAGAATGGATAATTATAAACACTATGTTAAGTGTAACAATAAGAGATAAGTAGAGGGTTTTTCACTAGGAAGTGCTAAAGGGGTAGGTGCCACCAATGTGAGAGAAGGGAAGAAGCCAGAAAAGGTAAGTTTCAGAGGAGGAGGAGTCATCCAGGTAAAGAGCAGGATGAAAGGCATTTCTAGCAGTGGAGACGCATGTAAAAAGCTAAGATTCTGGGGAAATACAAATGGTACACTATTGCCAGATGTATTAAGTGTGAGGCAGGGAATGGGAAGAGCTGAAGCTACATAGATAGGCAGGAGCTGGATTACTGACATCTTGACTGCTGTGTCAACCTACAAATAGTGATTAGAATCTTCTTGCTCAACATTTATCTTCTAAGTTTTTGTTATGGACTTCTTGTTATAGACTTCAAGATCACAAAGTTCATTTCTATGTTTAAGATCTTTTTTTTTTGGCCCAAAGAGACTTTTAGGGGAAAAATATTGCAATTGTTAGATATATATCACTACAAGAATAATCATTTTGGGAAAAGACTTAAGAACAAATCTATCAAGAACTAGTCAGTTGCATAACTGAAAAGAATACAAACATGTAGCCTGGTGCCTTCTGAGCATGTCCACCTTTTTTCCCATTAAGAAAAACACTGTTTCAATGCTTCACAAGGCCTTCTGCAAGAGCCAGCAGTACCCTAATCACATTAATGTCCCTTGTGAAATAGGCATCCTGGTGAAGACTTGGTTGGCAGATGAACCAGAAACAAATGAAGTCTCCAATCTCAAAATGAAAACAGAAAACACTTTTCATTTTGTTTCAGCAGCACATATACTAAAACTGGACTTATACAGAGAAGATTAGCATGGCCCCTGCACAATGATCACACACAAATTCATATTCATGAAGAGTTCCATGCTTTTTGAAAAACAAAAAAAACCCAGAAAACATTTAATCATTGCCTCAGACCTAATAGTAAACCTGTAGGATGCACTTTTTAATCAGACAAGGTCAAACTGTACTTACATCTCGGGCTTTCACATAGAAGGCCTCTTGAAAAGCAGCTTCTAATGAGCCAATAAAAAATACAGGATGGCAATCACCATATCTATAGAAAAAATTAACTCTATTAATTAAAATACATTTCAAATTCACTTCAAAGTTTCACAAGTCTAATCAATGACTTTTAAGTAAATGTTGGGGCCAATGTTTACTGCATACTAAACATAAAAACATTTCTTTAAAAGCTTAGAAATGAACTTCATTGGCTTTCAGAACTCTTTTTGGCCTGTACTGATATACTAGAATACTGGAATTTTAAGTACACCTAGCAAATGAATTAATAAGCGCTATGAAACCATGCCATTTATAAGGAGAAATTCTTTATTACTCACTTTCAACTGATTTTTGTAGTTACATTAGCCTTATTTTCTCATTTTAGTTCATTTATTCCAGAATTCCAATACAGAGGGAAAAAACTTTCTTTTAAAAGTTTCCATATTACATTTCAACAGAAAATATCACTAAAAAATCATTTATACCAAATTGAGGATTAAACATTAATTCTCTTTATATTTGAACACCACAGCAGACTCTCAAATTCATACAAAACATGTTATATTCGACACTTAAGGAAGAAATGTAAAACAATTCCAAAAGAAAAAATTCAGTTGTATTTAAAATGTTTATTTTTAAATTTAATATTATTTTAAAGGATTTTCCATGTGACTGTCCTAGGATATACTAAAAATTAGTATACTATATCCTGGTCCTTTGAGAACAGAATAAAAATATTAAATTAGGATCCGTTTATTAAATGTCTATAAAGATAGAGAAATAAATGGAATCTATCTCTGAACTGGCATTAATGGTTTACTAGTTATTTCACATTGAACAGTATGTGTTTCACTATCAGGACTACATAAATTAACAAGTATATCCTTTGAATACTTTAAGGAGAAATTTTAAACAATCTATAATTAAAATTGCCAAAGAAAAAAATCACAATAGTATAAAAGAGCATCAATTTTATATAGTTAATGTCCTAACCCTACCTTGAAGAAAACTCTGCTGTAAATTGTAATAAGGCATCTCCTTCATTTTCTGCGTTTTCTGGCACTAAAAAACAAACAAAAGAAAAAACAAAAACAAAAAAAACAAAACAAATAGACACAGAAAACAAACCACATAACATCTAGTCCCACAGATAAGAAATATATTTAATCAATAAAGAGGAAATAAAATTAAATTTTAGCTTCTGTGACGTATCTGAGGGGACAGTTTAACTCAACATATATTAGATCTCATCAAATCAGAATCAAAAAGAACCTTAAAATATTCCAAGCTCATAAATTTTGAAAAACCAACAGACACAATCCTGCTAAGCATTTAAAATATGTGCCCAGTTGTCATTCAGGATTTCAGTGTTTTCTCTAAATAGATATCTTGTGACTAAATTATATTAAATGGGTCTGATATTATTTTAAAGACCTCATTAATTGAGAGAATAGCCAATTTTATGTAACATCACATCTATTTATGCCCACAGGAGTTCTCTAATTTCACAAAGCAAACAGGCCATTATTATTTTAGTGGCCATTTTGCATATAGCATTGCTTGTTATTCTATAATATGCATTTTGTAAGTGGAAGTCAAAGAGCTGACACAGTTAGTTTACTGTTTTCCTTTCAAAGATGGGTACCATTGAATGGAAAAGTAACATTACTAATCTTAAAACTGGCATCTCTAATAAGATGTGGGAAAACATTATCAGTCACAGAAAGTACACCTGGTTTGTTAATCAAACTCTAGCTTTAAAGAGAGACAGTCATAATTAATTATACATACAAAACAAAAGTTACACTCCCTTGCATTTTTAAATGAATTTTCCTAATGCACTGGGAATTTTTCAGCTTAATAAAATCAAAATTCAAAAGGCTGTGGTTCTAATGAAGAATGCCTACTCTCTGCTATCTTATCTTCCCAAACCTGGAGGTCAGTAAGAGATTTTTAAGTTTAATGTTCTTCATAAGTTTGTGTACTAGAAGAAAGAATTCTATTGCTGGACCCAAAGAGCTATTAATACTTACTCATTGGAGATTTTCTCAAGGCAGATGACGCCATGCCAAATACTTCTCCATCATCCACCCCAAATTCTGTAGCATCTTCAAAGTCATCTCCATCGCTATCACTAACCATATGAACATCGGTGCTTTGCTATTTAAGAAAAGTCCTGATTAGTTTGATGTTAATTTTGGCATATCAAATTCTAAGAATAAATTATATAATAACAGGACATAAGTGTTATAAAATTTTTATCAAATAAAATCATTTGCTAGAGTAAAGCTTACTAATTTTTCCTTTTAAGGCTCACATACTTTCTAAACTTGCTGTAATACCTGCAGACCAAAGGTTGGAGACTGAGGGAAAATGAAAAATGCTTACAAACTAAATACAGGGATTTTTTGTCTGTTTTTTCCCCAGCATATAGTACACAATTAAGAGAAATAAATGAGAAAATGTGTTCAACTGGAGAAGTCAGAGACAAAGTAAGCTATGAGTATCTCAAAAAGCTCACACTAATTTATATGTGGCAGGTAGAAGCAATGGTAGCATTTTTAAACTTTCTACTCCCTCACTGCAGTGGTTCTCAGGTTTCTGTTAGTGAAATATGGTACACTATCCTCATATTGTTATGGATTATAACATGAAATATATTATGTATGAAAGCTCTTTGTAAACTGAAGATGAGATGTAATAATAATGTTTTACATATGAATTGAATGTTTTAATTCAGTAAAAATTTATTGAGAATTACTACCTGCTGAGCATTATAAATATGCTCTATTTAGTTTGTTTTCAGCAACATCAGTTGAAAAGGTATTAAAGACAACAGCTTCAAAGAACTAGGCTGTTATTCTCTAGGCTGGAATGTGATTCTGAAATACTGAGATTTAAAACTTTTGGACTGGGTTGTAAGTACTGCTGAATATTCATGCCTTAAGTAAGAAGAGGGTCCAAGCAAGGTATCTGGCTACATGTTTGTCCATACTATGTTCAATAAATAAAGTCCATACTAAATTTTACTTATTTAGTAAATAAAATTTCTATCTTTTAAAATGTGGCGCTATGTACTTAAATTATAAAATGGGGAAACTAATGATCCTTCAGTCCATGCAGAAAAACCTAACGTATAGGTAAATATTTTGCCAGAAAAGCATTAATAGAAACAAAATTTAAGACTCATAAAATTAGCCTGGGCAACATGGCCAGACCTCATCTCTACAAAAAAAAAAAAAAAAAAATTCGGGCATGGTGGCTCACACCTGTAATTCCAGCACTTTGGGAGACTGAGGCGGATGCACCACCTGAGGTCCGGAGTTCGAGACCAGCCTGGCCAAGATGGTGAAACCCTGTCTCTACTAAAAATACAAAAAAAAAAAAAAATTAGCCAGGCATGGTGGCAGGTGCCTGTAATCCCAGCCACTTGGGAGGCTGAGGCAGGAAAATCACTTGAACTGAGAGGCGAAGGTTGCAATGATTTGAGAACATGCCATTGCGCTCCAGCCTGAATGACAAGAAACTCCGTCTGGGAAAAAAAACCAAAAAGCCTGGCATGATGGTGTACGCCTATGGTCCTAGATACTTGGGAGGCTGAAGTAGAAGAATTGCTTGAGCCCAGGAGGTCAAGGCTGCAGTGAGCCTTGTTTGTGCCACTGCACTCTAGCCTGGGTGACAGAGTGAGACCCTGCCTCAAAAAAACAAAGAAACAAACAAAAAGACTCATAAAAATTTAGCTAGAGGGAATGTCAGAGGTCAGACAGTTGTCAAATCATAGATTTTAAAGCTGGAAGGATCTTAAAAATCTGTCATTGGTGGTTTTCTAACTTTTTTTCACAGGGTTACCTCCCTCCCCTAGGCCCAAACAAAATATTACAAAAAATTACAATACATAAAAGTAGGACTACTCTGGTTGATTTGGGGAGAGGTCCATGGGGAGCTTAATGCTCTTGGAGTTGGCCTTTTCTTTCTTATATCTGTTGACACCTGGAGTATCTCCAAAGGATCTCAGGACCCTGTGAAACACTTTAAAACTGCTCATCTAGTGATTCTAAAAGTTCCAAATGAGGAAGTCAAGATATTTCTCATTATTTCTCTTAGTGTGCTCAGCACTTCCTCCTCAGGCATACTCAAGCATTAATGCAGAGAATCATAATAATAATGTTTTCCCTCTCATCTTTAAGACAATCTTTCTAATGCTTTGAATAGACAAGATAATGAAGATACACTTATTGGCTCAATAAATGATCATTCCCTTAATCATTTACCTGCTATCTTAATTCTAACACTATTTGTCACAGAAACACTGGTTCTCTTCCCTTAATTTTGTTAGTAGATCTAAGATGTCCTCCTGGTTTAAGCTAGCAACAGCTTAAAAACTCACAATCCCTTCTCACTTTAGAGCAGTGAAGGAGCCTCCTCACAGAACACCACATTTACTAGGACAACAGTGCTTGAGTTCCCTCTGTGTTTCGGGTAGTCAAATATCTGGAGCATGAAGTCCCCTTTAAATTTGAGGCTTAGTCTTAAACAGGTAAAGCTCAACATTTACAAGGTATACTACATGTTCCTTTACAGTGCTTAGCCAGGTTCACAGGCAAGTGAAAAGAAACAAAGGACCAGTACGACAAATCTCACATCCTGTATCAGGTAAGCTATCATTTCAGCCTTCGCTTAATCTTGCCTAGTCCTCACCCCTTCCTTTGAGAAGAATCAGGTTAAGAACAATGGGTGGGAGACATGGGAGAAACAAGCAACTGTTCTATATGTACTTCTTTCTATTCTTATCCTTTTTACCTTGCCGTCCCACATCTATCCTCCAAATCCAGTTCAATAAATTAGCTCCTTCCATAACAACAGGACCTTACCATACTAAGATAGTGATTTTAATATTCTCCATGTGTTTCCATTATTCATTTTCTCTTCAAAAAGTATAGACCCAAAACCTCTTAAAATCCCTAAAAACAAAATCCTATAACTACAACATCTTCAAAGGGAAGTATCTAAAAAGCCAATTTTGTTGAAAAAAAGTATATTTCAAATATGAATTATTGAAATATCTGCAAGAATGAGCTATTTAATTATGTATAAGGAACTCCTAGTCTCCTCATATTTTCTTATCAGACATCTAACAGGTTAGAAAAAGCTTTTTCTAAAAAATAAGATAAACAATCTTTTTTTCATTAGTGTTTGCTGATGAGAATAGATAATCTCTTGGTATCTGTCATGGCTGCCCCAAAATTCTTTAAATTCAGAAAACGTATTTATTCATAATTTTAAAAACAGCTGCCTGGCGCGGTGGCTCACGCCTATAATCCCAGAACTTTGGGAGGCCAAGGCGGGTAGATCACCCGAAGTTGGGAGTTTGAGACAAACCCAGTTTCGACTAAAAATACAAAATAAGCCAGGTGTGGTGGCGCATGCCTGTAATCCCAGTTATTCGGGAGGCCGAGGCAGGAGAAGAGCTTGAACTTGAAGGTGGAGGTTGCGGTAAGCCAAGATTGCACCACTGCACTCCAGCCTGGGCAACAAGAGCGAAATTTTGTCTCAAAACAAACACAAACAAACAAACAAACAGCTAAAAAAATTAGTGATTCTATTTTGGGCTGTTTAGTGCATTCATTTATCTCCTTTAACATTTGACAAACATCTACAAATCCCTGGCAAGCGCCACACTGTTTGGGCCTGTGTGAAAGATACAGCCTATCCTCTCTCAAGGAGCATCATATATTATAACAGAGTGATTAGTGCTATGACATGTAAATTCAGAAGAGAGCAACTAAATCATGGGGGACAGGAATTAGGGAAAAACTTCCTGGAGGAGATGATAACTAAACTGTTTAAGGCAAAAATTTAAAACTCCTAACTAGCATTAAAGCAAGCTTATAATTGGAGATGTTCCTTTCAGCAACATTCAGCAACTACCTATTATGTCAAGGCACTATGTTAAAAACTAAATATGTCAGCTTGGTGCGATGGCTCACACCTGTAACCCCAGCACTTTGGGAGGCCAAGGTGGGCAGATCACTTAAGGTCAGGAGTTTGAGACCAGCCTGGCCAACATGGTGAAACCCCATTTCTACTAAAAATACAAAAATCAGTGGGGCATGGCAGATGCCTGTAATCCTAGCAACTTGGAAGGCTGAGGCAGGAGAATCACTGAACCTGGGAGGTGGAAGTTTAGTGTGTGCCACTATATCCAGCTAATTTTTATATTTTTTGTAGACACAGGGTCTCACTATTTGCCCAGGCTGAGCATAAATTTAAACTATTTGTTAGGCAATTCCTGTATCTCTAATTCTTTGGGGTCAGTTACTAGAGTTTATTGTGTTCCTTTGGTGGTATCATATTTCCCAAATTCTTTATGACCCTTGTATTCTTGCAAAGGTGTCTGTGCATTTGATGAAAAAGTCACCTCTTCCAAACTTTATGGGCTGCCATCAGTAAGGAAAGACCTTCACCTGTGAGTGTGGAGAAAGGATAGGGAGAAACAGGCATCCTGGGGCATGCTGTGGCACTGGGTCTAAGGGCACAAGGTGCCCAGTGTGTTGTGTGTGGTGGCTTGAGATCTAGGGGGGCACCGAATCTTGTGAGTTCAGTTAGAGTCTGTGACATTGACACCTGTGTGATCCTTGATGGCAAGAGCTGTGGGAGGTCTGCAGAGGCTGCAAGGGCTACTGGAGTCCTCTGCTGTGCCTCTGTGTCCAGCAACAAAGGGCCATGGCTAGAAACAATAAAGACCAGAGCCAGTGGAATGCACATCCTCTGGTGTAGAGGCTGGCTGCAGACATGCCTCTGGCAGCAGATCCAAATGTAGGCTCAAGCACTGGGGTAAGTGCTGGAGACAGAAACAGGAGATGGGGAAGACTGTAAAAGCACATGTGGGATGGTGGAGACTGGAAGCTTGCTTATGCTCAATTGCAAGAACTTTAAGACTCTCTGTGTGTATGTGGGCAGCTGCAGGGCCATCTGTGATTGCAAGCACAGTGGTAGGGGCAGGAGCCAAGGGGCAGGATCAGCTGCTTATGCACATAAAACTGTGGGAGCCAGGGCTGGCAGCATGCAGTAGCCTAGCTGCAGGGGTAGGCCTCAGGTACATATAGTGATGGGTTTGAAAACTGTGATGAGTGGTCACAGAGCTGTTTTCAGGCACACATGCAGTAGATGTGCTGTGTCCCTGTGTCAAAGACCCATGGTGGCAGCAGCTGGGGTGGCTCTGGGGAGAAGGGATTCCAGGTGCTTAGGCATCTGAAAAATATAAAGTTTGTTGAGGAGGGACTCTAGGCCCAAGCAGGAGGAGCTCAGGTGACTCCAGGTAGAGAAGAGGGAGAAAAGTGGTAGTTTACACACCCAGAAACTGCAAAGGCTTCTGGGCTGGGTTCCCAGTCCAGAACAACTATAGCAGTAGCAGTCTTGCAGCTCTGGGTCTTTGTCCATTTTTTAACTGGGCTATTATATTACTTAGTTTTAGGAGTTCTCTATATTTTATAGACATTGATCCCATATTGGATGTATAAACTGCAAATATTTTCTCCCACTCTGTGGGTTGCCTTTTTAACTCCACTGCTAGTGTTTTTTGATGCACCTAAGTTTTTAATTTTCACTAAGTCTAATTTCTCTATTTTTTCTTTTGTTACCTGTACCATTAGTGTCATAACCAAGAAACCATTGCCAAATCCAATGTAATAAAACTTCTGCCCTATGTTTTCTTTTAACAGTTGTATTGTTTTAGATCTTACAATTAGGTCTCTAATATATTTTGAGTTTATTTTTGCATATTCTATTAAGTAAGGATCCAATTAATTCTTTTGCATGTGGCTATCCAGTTTTCCCAGTACCATTTGTTAAAAAAAAACTATTCTTTCTCCATTGAATGGGATTAGTGCCCTTGTCAAAAATCATTTCATCGGGCCAGGTGCAGTGGCTCACGCCTGTAATCCCAGCACTTTGGGAGGCCGAGGCAGGTGGATCACAAGATCAAGAGATCGAGACCATCCTGGTCAACATGGTGAAACCCCGTCTCTACTAAAAATACAAAAAATTAGCTGGGCATGGTGGCGCGTGCCTGTAATCCCAGCTACTCAGGAGGCTGAGGTAGGAGAATTGCCTGAACCCAGGAGGCGGAGGTTGCGGTGAGCCAAGATCATGCCATTGCACTCCAGCCTGGGTAACAAGAGCGAAACTCCGTCTAAAAAAAAAAGAAAAAAAATCATTTTATCATAATATGCTGGTAGGCTGGGGTTTATTTTGGGGTTATTATATTACATTGGTCTATATGTCAGTCTTTATGCTAGCACTGCGCTGTCTAGATTACTGTATCTTTTTACTAAATATTGAAATCAGGAAGAGTGAGTCCTCTGGCTTTGTTCTTTTTCAGGATTGTTTTGGCTATTCAAGGTCCCATGAAATTCCTTATAAATTTTAGGGTTTTTCTATTTCTGCAAAAAAATACCATCGGAATTCTGATAGAGATTTCTGTAAACAGCTTTGGGCACTATGGACATTTGAACAATATTAAGCCTTCCAACCCATGTACATGAAATATGTTTCCACTTATTTGTATCTTCTTTAATTTTTCAGCAATGTTTGGTAGCTTTCATAGTACAAGTCTTCCACTTCTTTTGTTAGTTAATCCCTAAGCATCATTCTGTTTGATGCTGTTGTCATTGGAATTGTTTTTCTCATTTTCTGTTCAGTTTCTTGACTATTGGTTTATAGAAATGCAAGTGATTTTTGTGTTGACTTTGTATACTGTGATTTTGCTGAATTCATTTTTTAGTTTCAATAGTTTTTCAAAAATGTAATCTTTGGAGTTGTCTACATATAAAATCATATCATCTGTGAACAGAGATTATTTTAAATCTTCCTTTTATTTCTTTTTCTTTTTTTTTTTTTTTTTGCCCTGGCGAGAACTTCCAGTACTATGTCAAATAGAAGTGATGAAAGGGGACATGCTTATCTTCTTTCTGATTTTAGAGAAAAGTTTTCATTCTTTTGCCCTTGAGTATGATCTTTGCTGTGAGTTTTTCATACATGTCTTTTAGTATGTTGAAGTAGTTTTCTTCTATTTCTAGTTTTACCATGAAAGGGTGTTGAATGTTGTCAAATGCTTTTACTGCATCAATTGAGATGATGACGTGTTTTCCTTCACTCTGTTAATGTGCTGTATTACATCAAGGATCCCATTATCTCTTGCTTGTGCTAGCACAACAGACTCATACCTGATTTCTCTGTCTTCAGTCTTGCTTCCCTTAAATCTAGCCTGAGCACAGCAGAATTTTCTTAACTAAAATGTGTATTTGTAAGGAGATATCACTCCCCACTTAAAAGTCTTTTACTGCTGGCCAGGCATAGTAGCTCATTCCTGCAATCCCAGCACTTTGGAAGGCCAAGGTGGGTGGATCACTTGAGATCAGGAGTTACCATCCTGGCCAACGTGGCAAAACCCCGTCTGTACTAAAAATACAAAAATTTCACCGAGAATGGGGGTGGGCACCTATACTCCCAGCTACTTGGGAGGCTGAGGAACAAGAATCGCTTGTACTGGAGAGGTGGAGGCTGCAGTGAGCCAAGATTGCACCACTGCACTCCAGCTTGGGTATCAGGGCAACACTTCATCTCAAAAAAAAGTCTTTTACTGCTCTCTACAGTTCAAGTTCTCAATGTGTCATATAAGACTTATTCACTTTCACCTCATCTCTTATGTTCCTTTCCCCCCCCCACTTTCTTCTGCACTAATAGCAACCTATGCTTATTTCTTCTCATTTGCTACATCAAATCATGCTTATTCCTCTGAATGGAATGAATGGAATATGATTCCTTTGATTCTTTATTTGGCTGTGACTCATTCTTTATAATTCAGTTTGGATGTTAATTCCTCTAGTCTTTTTTCTTTTATTTTCTTTATTTTTAAAAAATATTCATTTACAAATAACTACTATGTATCTGTTACATGTCAGGCACTATGCTAGGTGTTAGGGCTACAAAGGGGAGAAAGGCAAACATGGCTCTTGCCTGTAAGCATTCTTGAAAGTTACAACCTTCCCCCATATCTATGGTCCCTTAGCATCTCATGCTTGCCTCAATTTTCTCATTAATCATGTAATATAAAATTATAATTTATATTTGTCTGACTAGTACATAGTGAGCATTCAATAAATCTTCCTTTAGCCATACTTATAAACTAATGCTTTTAACATTACATTAGAAACGTTTTGTTTTTGTTTACATTTTTGGATTGCCTCTCCTTCTTCAATGTCAACTGAGAACCAAACAATTCCCAAGGAGTCAGAGTCAACAAGGCCCCCACACTGTCTCACCCAAGCAACTCAGGATAAATTGTTACCTAGCTAGGTATCCAGAAATATGGAAAAAATCTTTAAATGGGGGCTCAGGAACAAGGGGAGGATGAGAAGAAAAAATATTAAATGATCATAAAGAAACTGTATTTGTAAGGCCAGAGAAATGGTGTAAGAATCAAAATTGTCCCAGCTAAAGGACGCATAACTACAATCCATAAAATCTAAAACTTGAATTTAACTGCTGGTCTCAAATATTTTCTTCCTAACTCAGTTTAAGAAAGTCAATAGCCAAATGATGATTGTTGGCTGGGTGCAGTGGCTCACACCTGTAAACCCAGCACTTTGGGAGGCCGAGGAAGGCAGATCAGTTGGAGTCAGGAGCATAAAACCAGTCTGGCCAACATGGCAAAACCCCATCTCTACTCAAAAAAATTAGCCAGGTGTGGTGGCACATGCCTGTAGTCCCAGCTACTTGGGAGGCTAAGGCACAAGAATTGCTTGAACCCATAGGGAGGAGGCTGCAGTGAGCTAAGATCATGCCACTGCACTTTAGCCTGGGTAGCAGAGCAAGACTCTGTCTCAAAAAACAAAAACAAAAGCAAGATTGTCTTAAAACACATGAAGTCATGTAGAAGAGTAGAACCAGAAGAAAGCAGAATCACTGAGTGAATGGTACAATTACACGTATTTCAACTTAATATAAGGAAGACAACAGAAAAGGCTGCTCAACAATGAAACTGGTTATAAGATATTATGTCTAATAATAATAAGATATTATTACTCAGTAATAATAACGTATTACTGAGGTTGTGACTGTTTTAGTTTGGCAAAGCCTTCCAATCCCACATTATCATTTTCTCAAAATAACCTAAATAATGTGCTAGCCTCACAAACACTGCTCTTCACTATATGGAACTGACTTCTCTCTGCTGTTTGGACCACCCAAATAACACATATAATGGTGAGGGTGAGAGAAGAAAATAAATGAAGTGAAATGTTGTGTGCAACACTATCCCTGTCACCTCTCAGAGAGGACATAGAATAATTAAGAATTTTGGTTGGTAGGCTGGGCACAGTAGCTCATGTCTGTAACCCCAGTACTTTGGGAGGCTGAGGCAGGTGAATCATGAGGTCAGGAGTTCAAGACCAGCCTGGCCTACATGGTGAAACCCCGTCTCTCCTAAAAATACAGAAAATTAGCTGGGCATAGTGGCAAGTGCCTGTAATCCCAATTACTCAGGAGGCTGAGGCAGGAGAAGTGCTTGAATCTGGGAGGCAGAGGTTGCAGTGAGCCGAGATAACGCCACTACACTCCAGCCCTGGCAACAGAGTGAGACTCCATCTCAAAAAAAACAAAAAAAAAAACAAACCAGAAATTTGGTTGGGGCTAGCTGGCCACCTTTTAATGTTAGTGGATTTTTGGAGACCAAGTACAGCATAGTATAATGTAACACAGTCATATTATTAGCAGGGGAGAAAGCTTTCTTCTCAGTGGTTTTCTAAAATATGTTAAAAACCAGAGTGGCAAATTATAATTTTCACAGGATGATTAGAGACTACAGCTTCAATTACGTAGCTCCATTTCTCTTTCACATATTTAAGTGATATAAATACATATTCAAAGGATGGCTGGAGATGTCCTGTGATAGCTTTCATAATGGTTGTCCAAAATATACAGGCAGTTTAAATAAAAATGAGCAACCACATTTTGCATAGACTGTAAGTAGAAAAAGGTTTTATTGGACAAGCCTAAGCTTTTAAATACTTGAATTGTGCTCTACCTAATTTAAGGCTGGGTGCGGTGGCTCACATTTTTTTAATTTTTATTTTTGGAGACAGGATCTCACTCTGTCACCCAGGCTGGAGTACAGTGGTGCGATCTCAGCTCACTGCAACCTCCACCTCCTGTGTTGGAGCAATTCTTGTGCCTTAGCCACCAGAGTAGCTGGGATTATGGGTACACATCACAACGCCCGGCTCATTTTTTTGGATTTTTAGTAGATACTGGGTTTCGTCATGTTGGCTAGGCTGGTTGGTCTCGAATTCCTGGCCTCAAGTTTTCTGCCCATCTCGGCCTCCCAAAGTGCTAGGATTACAGGTGTGAGCCACTGTGTCCAGCCTAGAGCGTTATTTGTTAGCCCAACAGATCTAAGTAAAAATCATTTCAACCAATTCACCTGAATTCTGTCTGTTGAAACATGAAACTAATAGAGCAATAAGGAGTACCTTAGTAATAACTTTGCATGGACACAGTTTCTGCCTTCAAAAATTTACTGAGATTTAATTCATGCTACATTATCTATTCATTGCTCTGGCAGATAAAAAAGAAAGGGAAATGGACAGGTAGGTGGGGGATAAGGTTTCTGTTCAATGAAAAGCTAGCAAACAGGCTTACTTCTTCTGACTGTTCCCGGATCTGTGCAGGTGAAGATCTTCTTCCCACTGTAAGTCGATGGCAGGGGTAAGAGAGCCCTGATTCAGCAAGACACATCTGCAAAAAGTAGAATTCATCATTTGTAAACAAAATACAGCCATGTTTCACAAGAGGATTTTATTTTTTAGAAATTTTCTATTACTGCTGAAGCTAGATTAGAAAGCTTACTCTAGTTGCCTGGGTATTACATTACCAGGAGGGCTTTGAAAATTTGAAATTCTTCCACACATGGGATGTTTCAGTAGCCAAGGCTAATTTTCATTAGATAATAGACTGGGGCTCTAGGAAACCACAGTGAACCCAAACTAAGGCATATCATACATACTCACCCCCAAACCCCCACTGCCCCAATGTGTGTCTGCTACTTTTCTGATTAGTAAAGTAATACCTGTTTCCTAACTCCCAGGCCAGTAAGGATAGAAAAATAAAATTGTAAGTGAGATACAGAATTTAAAATTTCCATAAGATACATATGCCAAAAATATACAAAAGCATAAGTTTGGGTTTTACCCTAAAGTAATCTCTTACCCAAAGTAATCTCTCAGAAAAGAGAAAGATGCCTTATATTTGACTGGCTACAAAAGTTCTCCTGTTACAGGGTGCTTCCTCAAATACTTCATTTTCAATGTACTGTTTGGACAGATTAGCCTTAAATAACCTAAGTCAATGATGCTTCAGGTTCTCACAGTTTACTTCTCAAAACTGGTTAATAAAGAAGACAATGATAAGACATGATTATTCCTAGTGGTATGATCTCACAATTCCAAGTATTAAAAGCCCTTGTAAACAAGCCTTTAAAAGACACTTTGAAAAATGTCTTGGGAAGATGATTAATATACATATATATGACAAATGAAACCAAAACAAAACAAAAAATAAGCAAATGAAAAAATTACAACTGTCCTAATGACACCTAAATATAGATAGTATTAGTACTTTCTCCATAGCATAGGGATAATAAGGTTGAGTTTATGGGTAAAACAATGAGAAAATGCCTAGCACACAGTAGTGGCTCAACAAACATTACTCTTTTTACTATTCTGTAAATGTCTGTGGCTTGAGATAAAACGTCCAGTGAGAAGGATGGACTCTAGAAAACATGACTTTAATGGAACCACTGTTACCTTCTATCCTGGGATCTTTCTAAGTTACCCTGTTCCTTAATTAACCCAACAGTAGTTATCTTATTAAATTCAATTATTTTGTCTTTACAATGCCAATCAAAAAGAAAAAAAAAGGGACCCCAGTGGTGATGATGATGCCTATAATATTAACTTTATTTTAGGTATGTGTATCCAATTAAATAAACTGACAGTTATACTACATCAACAAAAAAAGTTTATGCATTTAAATTATCCAAAGAAAACCGTTTTTTACAAAAATAATAATTGTTTTACAGTATTTATATTCAGCCCACATCTTAAGGAAAAAGTAGCTATAGTAGGCAAGAATTTAATTGTTCTTGTCAGCTGTCAATGATTGAAATATAAGGATAGTAAATCATTGTTTTGACAAGATATGAAGAAAAATGACCAAAATTAAGTAAATTTGCTCTGTTAAAAAGTAATTCACGGAAGAGGCAGGCACTTAACAAATTATTGTTGATTGCTAAAGGAACTTTTTTCTATTTAATAACGGAAGACAGCTAAGTATGGAATGGACTTATAAAGTCAGAGTGTCTTGAGTTCAAATTCACTTCTACTATTCACTCGAATCAATATTTTACATCTTAAAGCTAAGTTTCCTGGCTGAGTGTGGTGGCTCATGCCTGTAATTCCAGCACTTTGCAAGGCTGAGGCAGGAGGATTGCTTGAGCTCAGGAGTTCAAGACCAGCCTGGGCATCATAGTGAGACCTTGTCTCTAAAAACATAAACAAAAGATTGGCTGGATGTGGTGATGCACACCTGTAGTCCCTGCTACTTGGGCTGCTAAGGCAGGGGATCATTTGAGCCTAGGTGATCAACGCTGCAGTGAGTTGTGATCATGCCACTGTACTCCAGCCTGAGTGACAGTAAGACCATGTCTCCAAAAAGGGAAAAAACAATTAGCTGGCCATGGTAGCATACAAACATAGTCCCAGATATTACAGAGGCTGAGATGGCAGGATTGCTTGAGCCCAGGAAGTCAAGGCTGCAGAGAGCTGGGATCATGCCACTGTATTCTAGCCTGGGTGATAGAGTGAGACTCTGTCTCAAAAAAAAAAAAAAAAAAAAAAAAAAATCACTAAGTTTCTGTTGTATAAAATTAACATGACCTTTCCTAACAGGCCTTCTGTGAGGATGGCTTAAATGAGAATACACTTGCTATACAGTGATATTCCATCACTCTTTTCTTCTTAACAGACAGTATTTAGTGTTAAGAACATACTATGTGATTCTTAAACTATGTACTATAGGCACAGGGTTCTTGAGATTCTTTCAGGAGTTCCATAAGGTCAAAATTATTTCAAAATAATACTTAAATGGCATTAGACTTTTTCAATGTGCTTTTTTTAAAATCTATCTATCTATCTATCTAATCTATCTATCTAATCTATCTATCTATCTATCTGAGATGGAGTCTCGCTCTGTCACCCAGTCTGGAGTGTGGTGGTGCCATCTCAGCTCACTACAACCTCCACCTCCCAGGTTCAGGCAATTCTCCTGCTTCAGCCTCTAAAGCAGCTGGGATTACAGGTGTATGCCACCATGCCAAGTTAATTTTTGTATTTTTGTGGTGACAGGGTTTTACCAAGTTGGCCAGGCTGGTTGTGAATTCCTGACCTCAGGTGATCTGCCTGCCTCGGCCTCCCAAAGTGCTGGGATTACAGATGTGAGACACCATGCCTGGCCACACTGTGTTTTATACTGATGTTAAAAAGCAATGGTGGGCAAATCTGCTGGTACTTCAGCACAAAAAGGTAGTAGCACCAAACTGTTAAAATCCCCAGTTCATGTACTCACTGTAAAAACGGCAGTTTCATTTAAGAATGTCCCTGTTAAATCAGTAAAAAATTATGACTTTTAATTAAATTTGACTCTCAATATGTCTTTTAATATTCTATGTGACAAATGAGAAGTATGTATAAAGCACTTGTGCGGCATACCGAAGAAGGATAATAGATCAAGAAAAAGCACTTGTGTTTTGAGTTACATGCTGAACCAGCTACTTTTTTCATGAAACACCATTACCACTTAAACAAATGATAGGCAGACAAACTGTGGTTATTTGGATTTGGTATTTGGATAAGTATCCCTTATTCCAAACACTTGGGACCAGAGGTGTTTCGGACTTTGAACTGTTTTCAATTTTGGAATATTTGCATCATATGTACCTAAACAGCTGAGCTTTCCGAATCTAAAAATCATTTTAAATCTTTAATGATCCAATGAGCATTTCCTTTTAATGTCATGTTGCTGCTCAAAAAGTTTCAGACTTCCAGATTGTGGTACTCAACTATAATTGAGTATCCCTAATTGCTGAACGTTTTCTCCAAAATGAATGAAGTAAGACTACTACTTCAAGAAACAGGTCTGACAGTATTAATTGCCAATGACAAAATTTGAGTTTTCAAATAAAAATTAAGGGTTTTAAAAACTATCAGCCATCATGAGCTTGACAGCTTCTCAATGCTTAAATCCTTTGTGATGAGTTCAGTGGTGATATTAATATAATAGACACATTTTTTGATATCATATAATGAAATATGTCAACATTTAGAAAATCTGTATAGCTCACAAGACCAATATTCTCCAAATGAACAGTGAGTGCATAATGTTATAAAATGCATGGATAAAGGTTTAATTCATAGTGTGAGGAAGACCAGTGTATCTTACAATGACAAAGTATTAATACAAAAGGTATACTGATATGGCTCCAGATTCTACATTAACATTTAGTTCAACTTGAGAAAGTGGGTTGCCACATAAAATAATTAAAATGAAAAAAAAAAAGAAACTAACCTTTAGGAAACTAACACTTCTCAAGTTCTAGTTTAGTATCAAAGAAGAATATCTATAATTGTTTGAAAAGACTATTAAAATACTCCTCCTTTTTCCAACTACAGATCTGTATGAGGTCAGATTTTCTTCGTATCTTCAACCAAAAAAATTCATTACAACAGGTTAAATGAAGAAGAAGGAAGACATGAAAATCCAGTTGTCTTCAATTAAGACAGACATTAAAGAGATTTGTAAAAGTATAAAAACAATGTCACTTTAGTTACCGAGTTTTTAGAAAATATAATTACTTTATATAAAAATGCTATTTTGGCAGGGCACAGTGGCTTACACCTGTAATCCCAGCACTTTGGGAGGCAGATGTGAGTGGATCGCCTGAGGTCAGGAATTCAAGACCAGCCTGGCAAACATGGTGAAACCCCATCTCTACTGAAAATACAAAAATTAGCCAGGTGTGGTGGTGTGTGCCAGGTGTGGTAGCTACAGGAGGCTGAGGCAGGAGAATCGCTGGAACCTAGGAGGAGGAGGTTGCAGTGATCCGAGATCATGCTATTGCACTCCAGCCTGGGCAACAGAGCAAGACTCTGTCTCAAGAAAAAAAAAAAAAAAAAGCTATTGATATTAACATGTAATTCACTTGTTACCTTAAATATTAGTTTTTCTTCAATATTAATTTTTAGAATGGTAAATGTCAATGGATATAATCCACATTAAAAAAAGCTCTTTGGGGTCTTTGATGATTTCTTTACAAGTGCGATCCTGAGACCAAAAAGCTGTGAACTGCTGAACTATGCAAAGTGTACATGTGCAACTAACTTTCATGAATAATGATTTTTTTTTTTTTTTTTTTTTTTAGACGGAGTTTCGCT
>NW_022436976.1:35222016-35232590 GCF_009761245.1 Sapajus apella | reverse complement strand
TTTTTTTTTTTTTTTTTTTTTTTTTTTTTTTAGTAGAGACAGGGTTTCATCAAGCTGGCCAGGCTGGTCTTGAACCCCCGACCTCAGGTGATCCATCTGCCTCGGCCTTCCAAAGTGCTGGGATTACAGACATTTGAATTAGTTCTTCAAAGTATTTTTTATTTTATAGCCAAATTTTAACCCTCTCCCAAATATATGCTTGCAGTCTCTTTCTTTCTAATTATAAATGACAATGACTAAGACATTTTAAGAGTACCAGAGTGGAAGCATAAACACCCGTTATGTGACGGTGGGTTAGAAACCAACAGTCTTAACATCTCCTTTTGTAAAACATAGGGACAACCAACTTAAATGGCCTCTCAGATCCCTTTTAACCCTAATGGACTATGATCTTCTTACATCACTAAGGAGATGTGATTGTTACCTGCAGACTCCTTGCTCTGCATGTGACACACCCAGTAAACACAAATGGACGAGATTCAAACTACAGTTTTATAGTTTGTATCTTTTATTCACTCAGTTTGTAAAATACAATTCTCATGTGTTTTAAAAAGAACAATTGATATAAGACTTTTTAAAAAACTGTATCTCAAGCTTGTCATACTAACAAGGCATCAACATAATTAATTTCATCCAGATTTGGGAATGCTACTGGGTATTAGCATTGAATACACTGCACTGATGGTCTTCATAATCTATGTGTGCATACGTCAAAATATATCCAATTGTACACTTAAAAATATGTATGACTTATTATAAGTCAATTATACTTCAATAAGGCAATAGTTATATTAATACATGCATTTTTATCTTCATATAAAGTATTGCTTTTTAAAATTTTTTGAGACAGAGTCTCACTCTGTTGCCCAGGCTGCAGTGCAGTGGTGTGATCTTGGCTCACTGCAACCTCCACCTCCCAGGTTCAAGCGATTCTCCTGCCTCAGCCTCCTGAGTAGCTGGCACTACAGGCATACACCAACAAGTCTAGCTAATTTTTGTATTTTTGCAGTGATGGGGTTTCATCATGTTACCCAGGCTGGTCTTAAACTCCTGACCTCAAGTGATCTGCCCACCTCAGTCTCCCAAAATGTTAGGATTATAGATAGGAGCCACCTCATCTAGCCTGAAGTATTGCTTTTAACATATGTATATATACACCCATGAAATCATTTCATATTTTTAAAAATAACTGAATAATAACTGCTATTAACAGCTTAATATGTATTGTTATTACACGAAGTGCTTTATGTGCACTACCCCACTTAATTCTCACAATAACTCTGCCAGATAAGGATTATAATTCCCATTTTAGAGATGTGGTTACTAAACCTCACACAGATGAAGAAGGTTGCCCAAAGTCAAACAGGTACTGAGTGGTGAACCAAAATTAAAACTCAGGCAGTTTATCTCACAACCATTTAAAAAGTATCCAATCAAACAACTATTAAGGCTCTAATAGATCTTGTCTTACTATCTGATAACCAATAATTACTGTCTTTGGCTTAATGAAAACAGCTACTCCTGGAGACCATCAATTCGTCAGGAACTACATAAGTGCTTAACATATGTCTACCATACATGACAACTCTGTAAATTAAAGACTACCATAATTGTACAAATTATAAAAGAGCCTTAGAGACAAGTTACTTAGAAGTAACTTGTCCAAGATAAATCAGATACCAGGTGGCAAACCAGACTTAACTCCAAAAGCCATGGAGTTTTCTATTACAGCACATTTCCAACGTAAATAAAGCTATTTATAGTAAGGAGCCCTGAAATGACTGCTGTAATATCCCTTTTAAATGTTCAGATGCTTATAAGGTAGCTTTAAACCAAACTGAGTCATGAGGCTAAAATTTCATTTGTTGCCAATCAAAGTGCAAATCAGAAAAGCTTATTTATTTTTATTCACAATCTGAGGTTTCTTCTGCCCTTCCCCCAGCTGGTTTTTTTTGTTTTGTTTTGTTTTTTTTCTTTGTTTTTTTTTTTTTTTTGTCACTTAAGTGCTAGAAAAGTCACACAGAGCTTTAATTTATGGCAGGTTGAAGCAAGCTTATTAAGAATGCTAGTTACCAACTATACATGCACTTGTCTGGACTAGCCCACTGCCACATTCTTGTAGCAGGGTTAAATAGCAGTTTAGTTACCTCATAAAAGCACACTGTTAAAAAGGAAGTGACTAATAATATTCTGGAACCAACAGAATATTAAAAGAGATGTGCAGGTCAAGCTCAATTATCAACAAAACTCCTGTGTAAATAGCTCAAAAAACTGTGTTCTCTGCCTGGCCTTGCTGTGTTACAGTCCACAATTGATTTGGCAAGTTGATAAAGTTTAATTAAATAAACACCAACAGTTACAAGTTCTGAGGGGTTTTGCTATGTACATAAACACAAATGCTACCATGTAAGCAAGCAGAGTTGGAAAAAACAATGATGGCTGCTATACATGGCTTCATTTTACACACAAGATACTAGATTTGGAAGAGTCCTCAGAATTCATCAGTTGCTGGTATCCCAACCAGGAGTCCTTAGCTGAAGCCTTAGCTGAGTCAAGTGCTGCTGCCATACCCTCCCCCACCCAGTATCCCCCTGCCCCATTCCAAGCTAATAACGAGAATTTCCAGAGAGAAGGTATCAGTAGCCTTCTCGTAAACTTCCATCAGTGATCCCACCATCGCTAACAGATTCCAAATGAAAGGCAGCTTCTCCTCACAAGATAGAGTCTAATCCTCTCACTTAACAGGAAAAGAAACTGAGGTATAGAGAGGTGAAGTGTTTGTCCCAAGTCTCATATCTGCTTAATGATAGCACAAGCATATTCTCTTGACTTCTAATCTCGGTTTTTTTTTTTTTTTTTTTTTCTTTTTGAGAAGGGGTTTTTCTTTGTTGCCCAGACTGGAGTGCTGTGGTACAGTCACAGCTGACTACCACCTCAATCTCCCAGCATCATGCAATCCTCTCACCTTAGCCTCCTGAGTGGCTGAGTCTACAGGTGCAGGCCGTCATGCCCAGCTAATTCTAAAATTTTTCGTAGAAATGAGAGTCTCCTTATTTTTGGTAGAGATGGAGTCTCATCTGTTGCCCAGGCTGGTCTCGATCTCCTGGGCTCAAGCAATCCTCCCCCTTTGGCCTCTCAAAGTGCTAGGATTACAGGTGTGAGCCAACACACCTAGCCAACTATGTGTTTTTTTAGATGTTACAGTTAATTGTAAAATACAAACAAGAATCTTGATTTAATTGTCTCATATTTCCTTTTAAAAAACTTTTGGCCAGGTGCGGTGGCTCACGCTGGTAATCCCAGCACTTTGGGAGGCTAAGGTTGGTGGATCACCTGAGGTTGGGAGTTTGAGACCATCCTGGCTAACATGGAGAATCCCCATCTCTACTAAAAATACAAAATTAGTTGGGCGTGGTGGCACATGCCTGTAATCCCCACCTACTCTGGAGGCTGAGGCAGGAAGATCACTTGAACCCTGGAGGCAGAGGTTGTGGTGAGCCAAGATTGTGCCACTGCACTCCAGCCTGGGCAACAAGAACAAAACTCCGTCTCAAAGAAAAAAAAAAACAAAAAAACAAACACCACCACCACCACCACCACCACAAAAAAAAAAAAAACCTTTTGGAAACATGTATAATAATTTTAAATACCCTTGACTTACTTTTTTAGTTTCTGTTGTTTAATCTGTTGGGACTCTCAAAATCAAGGTGAATCACCTGACACTATTTTTCCACATTATAATTACCTACTTTTATGCTTCCTTATACTGCCCAACATTATCTTGAGATTTTGCCTATCAAAGAGAGGTTGTTCAACACAAAAACTTTTTTAAAAAAACTTTTGAGTGCATTTCATCCCCCAAAACCAGATTATGTCATAGGGAGATAAAGAGCTGCTCACTGTAACAGAAATAGCAAAATTTCTAAATGAATATACTTTTATAACTAAACACAGATATCAATAGTCTTGTGCTTCATTACTTATTGATTTTAGTGAATATACTAGAAGAGGTTCTTTAGCATTTTACATTAAAATACTTCTGAAGAACATTAAGTTACACAATAAGAAATACAGCCCTATTAGACCAACCTAACCCTATCTAGTGGCATAGCCCCTCAGACCTATTTAGAGAGAACGGTCAACTTTACCTATATAAAAAAGTATTATCCTCAGGTATGTAAGTGCTCAAGATGTTATTTGTAAGGCAACTTTAAACCAAAGTTACTTCAGTTGAATCAAGAGCTCTGTTTCAAAGTCAACCTTTTTTTTTTTTTTTTTTTTTTAATCAAAGAGGCCAATAATCCACACTGTGAATTAAAATAGCCCTTCTTTCTCAGTTCCTATTGCTACAGCTTTGTCATTTAGTTGCTTATGAGCACCCTCTGGTGGAGGGCAGAAGAGAGAAAATAATATATTAAACATATGCCTATAACCAGTAAAGAATCGTGAGGGGGAAAAAGAGATCTGGAATATGTGCAGATTATGACTCTGCTTTTCTTCCCCATATTACTTGATAATTAGAACTAACTGTTGAATGTTATACTAATCATATAGTTACTCAGAGTTGATAACTTATTAAATAAATACTAAGTTACTATATATAAAGCACTAGGATCTAAATAACCTGGCCTTAGATCCTGGCTTTGATATCTACTGTCATTTCTCAGGAAAGCTGCTTATCTCAAAAGATCTCAGTTTCCTTGTCTGAGAAATGGGGATATTATCTTTGTTGACAGCAATAAAAAGGTAAGTGAAAAAGTATGTAGCACAGTGGACTAGATTTTCAACTTTAAAAAGGATAAAAATCGCACACCACCTTATCTTTGTCTCCTTGCTAGAAGAAGGATTATCATATAGGTGTTTTTCAGTTGCAATGCCCAATTATTTTTGTCTTTTAGAATGTAAGCCTAGATGACAGAGTTGGTATCATTTAAGTGTTTTATACCAACTTACATCAATTAAATTTAACTGTATTAGTATATTTTCTAAAACATACACATAACAACCAAATATATTATTTGTTCTTTTCCATACCAAAGATATCCAAATGATGCTGACAAATATTAAATAAAAATTTCTTCTTAAGTGAACAAATTTAAATTATCAAGAGAGGACGGTTTCTTATCATTTCCCACATAACATTCTTATGAGTGCCACACTTTTTTACATATATTGTAGCTGTAAGAGTTTCAAGGGCCTGTATGTTACATCACTCAATACCTGTTTATGACAGGGAATTTCAAAAGGATACATTACATAGCCATGTCCAAAAGTGGAACTTGCTCCAGGTTTCCCATTGAATTCCTGTGAGAGGAACTAAACTAAAATTGAGAGACAGGACAACAGGCTATTGGAGGCAAAAAGAAGAACAACAACAACAATAAAACAATCAAACAAACTAACTAAAAAGGGTGTCTCTGTCTGCTACAATGACTTTGGGAGACCAGTTAAGCCTATTGAGAACATTTATCTTAAAAACATTTAACTAGCCTGTAAGCCACTTTTTTTTTCCTGTTGCCACCATTAAAGCAAAGCAAGGATTGTCTTCAGGCTGCAAGGTGCCCTTTTATGACTTCTCTCTCCTATCAGTCTGCCTGTGGTATGATTCCATGTGTGTAAATACATGGGAAGAACACCGTACATTGATCGAAGGACCTGGGTTAAAGTGCAAAATCTGCCTCTTACTCATTCTGTGACCTTGATCAACTCTCTTCTGTTAGTTTTATCACCTGTATGATGAAAAAACAGGACTAGATGATTCTCATGTTTTTTTCTCCCACACTGTAAACTTTTTCAGTCTGATGTTCAAGGCCATAACCCTGCCTATCTTTCCAGTCATTACCTCCCACTATTTTTGTATATAGGTTGGTTTGTTCAATTATCCAAAAGTGTGCCTTGCACTTGCCTACTCTTCAGCTTCTGCTCACTCCATTACTCTTGCCTGGGTTTTCCTCACCATTCTTTTCCACCTGTCTATTTCTTAGGTATGTGAAGATAATATGAGAAAAACTTAAGTGACAGAACTTCTCCAAAACTCAGCTCAGGCCGGGCGCGGTGGCTCAAGCCTGTAATCCCAGCACTTTGGGAGGCCGAGGCAGGTGGATCACGAGGTCAAGAGATCGAGACCATCCTGGTCAACATGGTCAAACCCCGTCTCTACTAAAAATACAAAAACTTAGCTGGGCATGGTGGCGCGTGCCTGTAATCCCAGCTGCTCAGGAGGCTGAGGCAGGAGAATTGCCTGAACCCGGGAGGCGGAGGTTGCGGTGAGCCAAGATCGCGCCATTGCACTCCAGCCTGGGTAACAAGAGCGAAACTCCGTCTCAAAAAAAAAAAAAAAAACCTCAGCTCAATCTCTTTCTGAAAGCCTTCTATATAACTTCCCCAATTTCAATTTTTTCTCTGTCCCCAAAACACTTGGTATCTTTTGGTGGTCAATCATATCCAGTGATACTTGGACAAATCTTCCAGAAATAAACCTCATTTATTCAGCTAGTTCCTAAGGGGAGACCCAGAATCCTAGGTGGGAACTGAGTAGACAGAGGCAAAGTGATGTCACAGTGATGCAGGGCAGGCAAGTCCCAAGACTGGGGCTTAGTACAGGAGGGTTCTTGGCTTTGCCCAGAAAAGAATTCAAGGGTGGGCTGGAGGTGTTAGACAGCAACTTTTATTGAAGTGGCAGTGTACAACAGCAGCAAAGGTACTGCTCCTTGCACAGCAGGGATCCCCCATAGGCAGTGTGCCCACAGTAGGAGCGCAAAGGCTGTTCTGCAGTCATATTTATACCTGCTTTTAATTACATGCAAATTAAGGGGTGGTTATGCAGAAATTTCTAGGAAAAGGGGGGTAACTTCTGTATTGTTTGGTTGTTGACATGGAAAGGGGTGGTAATTTCTGGGTGTTGCCAAGGTAATGATAAACTGACATGGCACATTGGTGGGCATGTCTTATGGAAAGCTGCTTTTGCCCTGTCCCTATTTTAGCTAGACGTCAATTTGGTAAGGTGCTTAAGCCCTGCCTCTGGAGTTCAGTCCACCTCGTACCTCGATAGGCTGAGGTTTTACATGAGTGGGTCAGCAAATGACCATTCATTTCCCCAAATGAGGGGAAATTCAAATTTCTAGAGATCAAAACTCTGTCATCCTACATTTGTGGAAGTCTGTCCAGGCCATAACCATTTATGACATTTCTGTTCACTAGGGAAATGGTAGTCCTAAGAAAGGCAGCAACATTGCTTCAATGACTGTAATGGTTCAGGGGACTCGCTGTCCTAGGAGGGCAGGGGAAAAAGTAGTATGTCACCGAAGAAGGAGAAATCTTACCCCAAAATGTATCCCCATATCTCTTAAATCATTTGTATCAATGACAAGGAAGTGTCTGGAAAAATGTGTCACTGAAAGGCAATTTCCTTCGTAAGTAGATGTCACTATAATTCACTGGAGAGGTATAAAAGCAGAACGATTATGAACTGGGACTCCATTCTTCTAGGGTTTGAAATCCTGGCTCTGCTGGTTAACAGCTGCATGAGTCTGGATAATTCTCTTACCTTCTCAGTGCCTTAATTTCCACCTCTGTGAAGTCTTCTAAGTTATAAGATTATTGTGAAGATTAAAGAGTATGTGTATCTATATCTGTCTATCAACCAATCTATCTATGCTTGATTGTATGAATTTTGCTAAATCACTCTGGGTGAACAGATAGACAGTATTGTAAGCAGAGTGCAAAATGCCATTATCCACTCACTTAACTAATAGTTACTGAGCAACCACAATGTGCCAAGACCTCAGCTGAGTGCTAGAGACACAAGTCATGATGAACAGTTTCTGCTTTGATAAAGCCAAAAATTTTCCAGCTTTAGGTTTCTGAATAAAGTATAGATCATGCTAGTTCTATTTTATGCTATTTTGCCTAATCCTTTTATTCCCTCTTAGTGAGAATGAACATGGCATAGTTTGCCACATTGCCATTTCACAGACAAGAAAAATGAGGCTCATATTTTCACCCAGGATCAATCACAGTGCTAATAGCAAAACACAGTCAGAACTAACTTCATGTCTAGTATTTACTTATTTGACGTAAGGTCTCACTCTGTCACCCAGGCTGGAGTGCAGTGGCTTGATCACAGCTCACTGCAGCCTCTACCTCCCAGCCTCCAGCAATTTTTCCACCTTAGCCTCTTGAGCAGCTGGGACTTTAGGCACATGCCACCATATCTGGCCAACTTTTAAAATTTTTGGTAGAGTCCAGCTACGTTGCCCACACTGGTCTCAAACTCCTGGGCTCAATTAATCCTCCTACCTTAGCCTCCCAAAGTGGTGGGATTATAGGTGTGAGCTACTGTGCCTGGAGATTCCTAGCTTTTAAAAATAATATCACCACCACCTGAAATGTAAACCAACCAGGCTGACTTGTCAAGCTTTTAATTTTGGGGATGCAGGAACAATGTAAAGCTGAATTACGGGAAAAAAAAGTTAAGTCGTTAGATTGCTCAAAATATTACTACATTTTAAGACCATGAAAAAAACAAAGAGAACAACATGTTGCAAAACCATGTTTCATCTGTTTGTTGTTGTTGTTGTTGTTTCCCACAGTTAGCGTCTATAGCCAGGAAATTTATAAACAAAAATCTCACTTTAGCTTTTCTATACTCTACTCAGGTCAGGCAAACAAAGTCATTAGTGATTTGAATTATTTTGCCAAATAAATTAAAGCATACTTTTAAAAGACAGCTGTCAAAGAAAAAGACAATGAATTATGTTTGGAGAATAGACTGAAAAACATTGATCAAATCTTCTGTGATTCCTACTCTACTCCAATACAGTGGTGCTAACATGATGACTTGCAGGTCATCCAGCTCATTTACATATATGTATTATCTGTTTCATATATGAGCTATATGATGGTATGTTCAAAACACTGAATACCTCTCAAAAAAACTGAAAACCAAACTTTCAAGCGTTTTTCTAATTGTGGAAAACAGAATATAATTTTCTACATATTATTTGAGATTTCATACCATAATGGCTTACCAAAAAAAAAAAAAAAAAAAAAAAGGCACGGAAAAAAGTTTTCTGTTATTAAAACTACTTAAATATCAAAAAGAAACCAGGTGTTAAACTAAAAACAAATGCATGTTTTTCAACAATTTATATTTCATGTTAATTATTGTTTAATTAGTCTGTATGAAAATACTCTGGAAAGGTATTTAGAAGTTTATATTAAATGGGTGAAAAATCTATCTTGGATGCAGTGTGCTCAGGTTATAAAAGCATCAGTGCTTATTTTATCTCCCCACAAAGTGTTGCTGAGATAATTACTGCTGACAGCTTTATTCAAGGTTCATTTCACTTTTTCTGCTATTTTTCTCTAGTTAGAAGTTCAAGAGAGCCCATGGGAAGCCACACCCCTCACACCTGTTAGGCTTCTTCATGTTACAGAGGGCCAGTATGGACATGTCACTTCAAATTAGCATTGTACCAGGGCGCTAACTGTGACAATTACTTATCACAGGTTTAACTAAAGAAAAAAAAAAGTTTCTAATTCAATCACAAAAACAATGTCACAAAATGTAATTTAAACCTGTAAAAGCAGGTTGCATAAAAAACATTCTGAGAGCTACAAAATAGGTTCCCAAGATCGAGCTTTGTGCAGTATCTGAATTATGCAGGAATGCTATAGAAGTGAACATTTCCTTTAAAACAAAACCAAACCAAAAAGGTAAACAAGGCAGCGCCAGCAATTATACTTTACCAGCCAGCAATGGTGATGAGTGAGCCTCTTTAAATTTCCTTCATTGTGCTTGAGTATTTGATTCACTTTGTTAATTCTTTTGTGTCAAGTTACTAATTCAATAATGAAATTTCCAGTTAAAGCCAAGCAGCTACTTTTAGACTTATGAAAGACTTAGCTTTATACAGGGATAAATAATTTTCTTCTAATATTTGCTGTTTTCCAGTTACAAACCAGAAAATTATCATTAGACAAGGTAGATATTAACACAAAAAGAAAAAGGAAAAACCTCACACCCTTAAATGTGTTTCAAGCTAGTTATTATAAGCCTCTCTGTTTCAAGTGCAAAATAATCTCAAAATTATACCACCTCTGAAAGACCTAGGATAGTTGGAGGTAGTTAATATGGACTGCTGTGAGGCTAATTGTGGATCTTGAGTTAATTACTTTCTGCTGATAGGGGATTTTAAAAATAAATAAGATGGTCTTTTACTCCATTTTTACTTCAATTTAAACTCAAGGAAACACAAGGTGATGATGGCTCAGCCTAAATACTTCATTATTTGCTGCTGCTATTTAGATGAAGACCCAAAAAGTCTGAGAAATATGTCCACATC
The DNA here is from genome assembly GCF_009761245.1 of Sapajus apella. NCBI lineage: Eukaryota > Metazoa > Chordata > Mammalia > Primates > Cebidae > Sapajus > Sapajus apella. The sequence continues at coordinate 35,222,244 of NW_022436976.1, read as the reverse complement.
ATAATCAATGCTAATGTTCACTAGCAAAACAAGAGTGGACAGATTCGTATTTTTCACAATACAACAATTTGCTTCACAAATGCCCAGTGTACATTACTTGGTCAGAGTTAACAGGAATTAACTGTCATTTCGCCTCCCCCCCACCGCCAACCTCCCCACATACCCACACACGTACATACATACACACACACACACACACACACACACACACACACACACACACACACA
>NW_022436976.1:35197838-35222006 GCF_009761245.1 Sapajus apella | reverse complement strand
ACACACACACACACACACACACACACACACACACACACACACACACAGAGGCTGGAAGATACAAGGCAGAGCTCATGGAAACTGGCCTTGAAACAGAATTTAAAAGTGTTAAACACTCATGAAAAGCAAAGGGCAAAATAACGATGCTGAGCAGGAAATTCAACAGAAGAAATTGCTTGTTTGCAGAAAATCATATCTCTTGGTGAATGAAAACGGTTCAATGGTAATCTTGGTATGGCCACATAATTTCAATATCTTAATAGTTTGACAAATTTAAAAACCATCATACACATGAAAGGTGATTAGAAATGTAACATGTTCTGAAGATATTTTTCTTTATTTTCCTAACATTTAGAAAGTCACATTAGCAAGAGCATAAAAAGTCAACATAGGAAATATTGATTATAACAGTCCAGGATCTTATCAAAACAAGCCCTTTGCCTTATTCTACAATCACAACACATTCACAGAGAATCAAGATCAAATCTTCAGTCATAATGAAAAGGTTCTTTTACCTCAGGCAGGTTCCTCATTTTATAAGTTTGATAAATAAAGAGGTTCTGATGGTGGAAAAACCTCATTATTTTAGATAGCTACAGTATTAATCAGTGGTCATTTCAGATCATCATAACCACAGAACCTTCAAATATGCAATGATACATCTCAAGCCTGCTTTGTATGCATGAAGGGTACCAACCAGCCACTTGGCACATGTCTAGTCAATAGTGAGATGCCATTTACCCCTCAACACTGTGGAATTCTTTGGACAGCAAATGTAAGAGCTCTGGATATTTTTCCAGCAGCATCTAATTCCTTGGCAAAACTCAGGCAGTTATGCTAACAACTTTGGTCTCAGGACATGGACATAGTGCTGCCGGGCATCTTGTCCTGGCTTTTCCTCCCAGGAAAAGAGTCTGAATTAACTATACCATGTTAGGCACAACAGCATAAATGGGTACTATCTAGAAACAAGAAAAAGTAATTTCACCTTGCCAGCTAATTCTTGCTGGCCCAGCTCAGCCAAGTAATTTTTTTCCTTCTGCTCAACTCTTATAACCCTTATTGTGAACCTCTAAAATTCATGTTTTGTGATTTAAAAGAACTGCAAGTTTCATTGTATCTATGTTTAGGTGACTCTAACGTCCTTGAAGACAGACTGGATCTTATATTCTCATTTTTAGCTGTCAAAGAGTTCTTAGTAGGTTGCTTTGCATATGTCATGCAATAAATTTCTAATGCTTTAATTTATATAGTTAATTTTCCTACTTCCTTTGCCAAAATAAAGTATGAAAGACTTGTAATTTTCTGGAGAAATATATAACCTACCTAGTCCTGTAATCCAAGGCCTGGAAACCACTCCAAAGTGAGATAAATACTAAAAACTATCATTAGAGTTTAAATAACTATCTGATTGACATCTGGGTCTCAGTGAAAAGTACAAGGTTCAAAAGCATTCTGACATGATAGGGCATATTAAATTTAATTCAGTAGTCATGAAGACTTAAAACTACCAATTAAAATACGCAAAATACAGACCAAATTCAACTTTAACATAATTTGAACTTAAGCATTTTCATTTTTTGACAAAGACATACTTTTTTATTTCATACTTAATGTTTCTGTGTAATTAGTTTTGCATTCTAATATATTTCATCTCTGTGGACTTCACAGAAATTAGAGTAATACAAATGTCATTCAGCTCTACGTTATAAGACATGATCGCTCTTAAATTTATGAGGATGAATAATATAGCTAATAAAAACATTTTCAAATTTATAATGTATATTAGGCTTTAAAAATCTACTGTTTTGCCAGCCAAGCATGGTGGCTCATGCCTGTAATTCTAGCACTTTGGGAGGATGAGGCAGGTGGATCACTTGAGGCCAGGAGTTCAAGACCAGCCTGGCCAACATGTTGGAACTCCACCTCTACTAAAAATACAAAAATTAGCCAGGCCGCATGGTGGCACACGCCTGTAATCCCAGCTATTCGGGAGGCTGCGGCTGGAGAATCACTTGAACCTGAGAGGCGGAGGCTGCAGTGAGCTGAGATCGGGCCACTGCACTCCAGCCTCAGCAACAGAGCCAGACTCTATCTGAAAAACAAAAAAACAAAAAATCCACACACTTTAAATGTCTCACATAAGAATAATACACCCAACATTATTACACTAGGAATTATACTTTTAGGACTCCCACTCAAGTAAATACAAGAAACAGTAAGAAATCACGGAACATAAATGTGTTTACTCACATGTAACCAGTAAGTAATCACTCAACATACATGTGATTACTTACTAGTTCTTACATATACACATGCATTGTAAGAATAATCTATATTTAAAAAAAAAGAGACAAAAATGAGAAAATCCTCAGATCCAAAACTCTTTTAAAAAATATTTTGACACATGGTAAAATGATGATCCATTCCCAAGATAAATATGTATTCTGTGGGCAGACTCATACCTACAGCACTTATTTATGTTAAGGCCACAAATTTAGTGTAAAATGAAAGCTGTGAAGTATTAACTCTTCAGGCAGAAGCTATTGTTGTATACTACTAAGTCCGATTATTAAAAAAAAACAAGTTAACCTGTAATTTCAAGCTGAATAAATTCATTGAAATATTAGAGTTAAGGGGGAAAAAAGAATGTTTATGAGTGAAAAAAAACTAAAAACTCAAAAATATTTTCTAGAGACTTAGAATAAATCATTTAACAAATTATTTTGATCAACACATAGTAATAATATTAGAACACTTCCTTTAAAAATAAAACAAAATCACCAAGCGAGGTGGCTCATGCCTGTAATCCCAGGACTTTGGGAGGCCGAGGCAGGTGGCTCACAAGGTCAGGAGTTTGAGACCAGCCTGACCAACATGGTGAAACCTTGTCTCTACTAAAAATACAAAAATTAGCTGGGCGTGGTGGCACAGGCTTGTAATCCCAGCTACTCAGGAGGCCGAGGCAGGAGAATTGCCTGAACCTGGGAGGTGGAGGTTGCAGTGAGCCAAGATCATGCCACTGCACTCCAGACCAGATGACAGAGTGAGACTTTGTCTCAAAAAAAAAAAAAAAAAAAAGTTAAAATAAAACAAAATGGGCCAGGCATGGTGGCTCACACCTGTAATTCCAGAATTTTGGGAGGCCGAGGCGGGTGGATCACCTGCGGTCAGGAGTTTGAGACCAGCTAGACCAACAGGAGAAACCCCATCTGTACTAAAAATACAAAAATACCCAGATATGGTGACACATGCCTGTAATCCCAGCTACTCAGGAGGCTGAGGCAAGAGAATCACTTGAACCCGGGAGGTGGAGGTTGTGGTGAGCTGAGATTGCACCAATGCACTGTAGCCTGGGCAACAAGAACAAAACTCTACCTCAAAACAAACAAACAAAACCAAAATAAAATCTCCCAGCAAAATGAGAAAAAAATGGCATGAGTGAGAATTAATGTGGGCATGATTTTTAAATTTTTCTTTTTTAAATTTCAACTTTCATTTTAGATACAGGGAGTAACATGTGCAGGTTTGTTACATGGGTATACTGCACCAGGTAGTGAACATAGCATAGTACCCAATAGGTAGTTTTACAATGCAGGCCCTCCCTCCCTGCTATAGTAGTCCACAGTGTCTACTGTTCCCATGTTTATGTCCATCTGTGCTTAATGTTTACCTTCTGCTTGTAAGTGAGAATATGCAGTATTTGGTTTTGTCTGTTCGTACATTCGTTAGTTTAGGATTATGGCCTCCAGCTCCAACCATATTGCTGCAAAAGATATGCTTTCATTCTTTTTCATGGCAGCATAGTACTCCATGGCACATATGTACCATATTTTCTTTATCCAATCCACCATTGATGTGCACCTAGGTTGATTCCATGTCTTTGCTACTGTGAATAGCACTACGATGAACATATAAGTGTATGTGTCCTTTTGGTATAATAATTATTTGGGGGGAGGCTGTACATCCCAGTAATGGAACTGTTGGGTTGAATGGTAGCTCTGATTTAAGTTCTTTGAGAAATCTCCAAACTCCTTTCCACAGTAGCTGAACTAATTTACATTCCCATTCACAGTATATAAGTGCTTCCTTTTCTATGCAGTCTTGCCAGCATCTATTGCTTTTTGACTTTTTAATATAGCCATTCTGTCTGGTGTGACATGGTATCTCTCTGTGGTTTTAATTTGCATTTCTCTGATGATTAGTGATGATTAGCATTTTTTCATGTTTGTTGGCTGCTTACATGTCTTCTTTCGAGAAATGTCTGTTTATGTCCTTTGCCCGTCTTTTAATGCGCTTGTTTTCTGCTTCAGTTCCTTATTGATTTCTAGATACAGAATTTTTGTTGGATGTATAGTTTGAAAGTATTTTCTCCCATTCTGTACGTTGTTTACTCTGTCAATAGTTTCTTTTTCTGTGCAGAAGCTCTTTAGTTTAATTAGGTCCTACTTGTCAATTTTTGTTTTTGTTGCAACTGGTTTTGGGGTCTAAGCCAAAAATTCTTTGGCAAGGTCTTACTGAGAAGGGTATTTCCTACGTTTCCTTCTGGGATTTTTATAGTTTGAGGTTTTATATTTAAATCTTTAATCTATCTTGAGATAATTTTTATATAAAATTTAAGGTATTTATTTTCATTCTTCTGCATATGGCTAGCCAGTTATCCCAGCATATTTATTGAAAAGGAAGCCCTTTCCATATTGCTTGTTTTGTTGGCCTTGCCAAAGATCAGATGGTTGTAGGTGTGTGACTTCATTTTTGAGTTTTCTATTCTGGTCTATGTGTCTGTTTTTGTACCAGTACCATGCTATTTTGGTTACTGTAGCCTTATACTTTAGTTTGAAGTCAGGAAGTGTGATGCCTCCCACTTTGTTCTTTCTGCTTAGTATTGCTTTGGTCATTCAGGCTCTTTTTTGGTTCCATATTAGTTTGGTTTTTTGCTAGTTCAGTGAAAAATAACACTGGTAGTTTGAAAGAAATCTGTACATTGCTTTCGTCAATGTGGCCATTATAATAATACTGATTCTTCTGATGCATGAGCATGAAATGCTTTGCCATTTACTTGTTTCATCTCTGATTTCTTTCAGCAGTGTTTTGTAGTTCTCATTGCAGAGATCTTTCACCTCCTTGGTTAGCTGTATTCCTAGGCATTTAATTTTCTTTGTGGCTAATGTAAATTGGACTGCGTTCTCAGTTTGACTCTCAGGCTGGGCGTTATTGGTGTATAGATATGCTAATGAGTTTTGTATATTGTATATTTTTATATATTGTGGGGTTTTTTTGTTTGACAGTCATACTCTGTTGGCCAGGCTAAAGTACAGTGGAACAATCTTGGCTCACTGCAACATCTATCTCCTGGGTTCAAGTGATTATCGTGCATCGGTCTCCTCAGCATTTGGGATTACAAGCACATACCACCATGCCTGGATAATTTTTGTACTTTTAGTAGAGTCAGGGTTTTGCTATGTTGGTCAGGCTGGTCTCAAACTCCTGACCTCAAGTGATCCACCCATTTCTGCCTCCCAAAGTGCTAGGATTACATGCATGAGGCACCACACTCGGCCTGTACATTGATTGTACATCCAGAAACCTTGCTAAATTGTCTATCAGTTCTAGGAGCTTCTTGTAGGGTCTTTAGAGTTTTCTAGGTATAGAATCATGTCATCGGCAAAGAGAGATAATTTGACTTCTTTTTCCATTTGGATGCCTTTCATTTCTTTCTCTTGCCCGATTGCTGAGGCTAGGACTTTCAGACTACACTGAATAGGAGTGGTGAGAGTAGGCATCCTTGTCTTGTTCCAGTTCTCAAGAGAAATTGTCCCAGCTTTTCTCCATTCAGTATAATGTTAGTTGTAGGTTTGTGGTTAATGATAGAGGGCTCTTATTATTTTGAGGTATGTTCCTTCAATGGCTAGTGTTTTGAGGTTTTTTTTTATCAAGAAGGGATGTTCAGATTTTATCAAAAGTTTTTACGGCATCTATTGAGTTGATCATACGGTTTTTGCTTTTAATTCTGTTTATGTGTTGAATCACATTTATTGATTTGTGTATGTAAAACCAACCTTGCATCCCAGGAATAAAGCCTACTTAACTGTGGTGAATTAAGTTTTTGATGTGCTTCTGAATTCAGTTCACTAGTATTTTATTGAGGAGTTTTGTATATGTGTTCTTTAGCAATATTGGTCTTAGTTCTCTTTCGTTATTGTTTCTGTCAGACTTTGGTATTAGGTGATGCTGGCCTCACAGCATGAGCTACAGAAGGAGTCCCTCCTCTTACATATATATATTTTAAAATAATTTCAGTAGCACTGAAACCAGTTCATTTTTATATGTCTAGCAGAATTTAGCTATGAATACATCTGGCCCAGGGCTTTTTTTGATTGCCAGGTTTTTTATTGATTCAATTTCAAAGTTTCATACTGGTCTATTCAGGGATTCAATTTCCTCCTGATTCAATCTTGGGAGATTGTGTTTTTCCAGGAATTCCTCTATTTCCTGCAAATTTTCTAATTTGTATGCATAGAGTTGTTGACAGTATTCTCCGAAGATCTTTTGTATTTCTGTGGAATCAGCCGTAATGTCATCATTGTCATTTTTGATTGTATTTATTTGGATCTTCTCTTGGTTAATCTAGCTAGTGGTCTATCAATCTTGCTTATTTTTTTTCTTTTCTTTTTTTTTTTTTTTGAGACGGAGTTTTGTTCTTATTGCCCAGGCTAGAGTACAATGGGGCAATCTCGGCTAACCACAACCTCTTCCTCCTGGGTTCAAGCGATTTTCCTGCCTCAGCCTCCTGAGTAGCTGGGATTATAGGCATGCACCACCATGCCTGGCTAATTTTGTATTTTTAGTAGAGACAGGATTTCTCCATGTTGGTCAGGCTGGTCTCAAACTCCTGACCTTGGGTGATCTGCCCACCTCAGCCTCCCAAAGTGTTGGGATTACAGGCTTGAGCCACAGTGCCCAGCTCAATCTTGCTTATTTTTTCCAAGAGCCAACTCTTGTTTTCATTGATCTTTTGTATGGATTTTTGCATCTCAATTTCATTATGTGCTTTTCCAATTTTGGTTATTTCTTTTCTTTTGCTACCTTTGGAGTTGATTTGTTCTTTCTAGTTTTTTTAGGTTTAATGTTAGATTGTTAATTTTAGAGTTTTCTAACTAATTGATGAGGGTGTTTGTTTACAGCTATAAACTTTCCTCTTAACACTGCTTTAGTTGCATCACAGAGATTTGGGTAATTTTCATTAATTTCAAAGACTTTTTTGATTTCTGCCTTAATACTGATGTTCACCCAGGCGTTATTCTGGAGCAAGTTTTTTAATTTCCATCTCTTTGTGTACTTTTAAGAGATTTTTTTTTTTTTTTTTTGAGACAAAGTTGCTCAGACTGGAGTGCAGTGGCGTGATCGCGGCTCACTGCAACTGAGTAGCTGGGATTACAGGCATGCGCCACCATGTTGGCCAGGCTGGTCTTGAACTCCTGACGTTAAGTGATCTGCCTGCCTCAGCCTCCCAAAGTGCCGGGATTACAAGTGTGAGCCACCACGTCTGGCCTAAGAGATCTTCTTGATATTGATTTCTATTTTTATTGCACTGTCCTCTGAGAGTGTGCTTGATATTTCAATTTTTTTGAATTTATTGGGACTTGCTTTATGTCTGAGCATGTGGTCAATCTTAGAATATGTTCTGTGTACAGATGAGAAGAATGTATATTCTGTGGTTGTTGGGTGGAAGGCTCTGTAAATTTCTATTAGGTCTAATTGGTCAAGTGTTGGGTTTAAGTCCAGAATTTCTTTGTTAGTTTTCTGCCTCAATGATCTGTCTAATGCTATCAGTGGGATGTTGAAGTCTCCCACTATTATTGTGTGGTTACCTAAGTCTTTTTGTTTTTGAGACAGAGTCTCACTCTGTTACCCAGGCTGGAGTATAGCGGTATGATATCGGCTCACTGCAACCTCCACCTCCCAGGTTCAAGGAAGTCTCCTGCCTCAGCCTCCTGAGTAGCTGGGATCACAGGCACCCACCACCACACCTGGCTAATTTTGTATTTTTAATAGAGATGGGGTTTCACCACGTTGGCCAGGCTAGTCTTGAACTCCTCAACTCAGGTGATTTGCCTGTCTTGGCCTCCCAAAGTGCTGGGATTACAAGCGTAAGCCACCACGCCCAGCCACCTAAGTCTTTTTTAATGCCAATACAGTAACTTGTTTTATGAATCTGGGTGCTCCAGTGCTGCGTGTGTATATATTTAGAATGGTTAAGTCTTCCTGTTGTGTTGTACCCTTTACCATTATATAAGGTACTTTATTGTCCTTAATTTTTACTAAAGTTTGTTTTATCTGATATAAGAATAGCAACCCTTGCTTTTTTTTTTTTTTGGAGACACAGTCTTGCTTTGTCACCCAGGCTGGAGTGCAGTGGTGCAATCTCGGCTCACTACAGCCTCTGCCTGCTGGGTTCCAGTGATTCTCCTGCCTCAGCCACCTGGGTAGCTGGGATTACAGGCATGCACCACCATGCCTAGCTGATTTTTGCATTTTTAGTAGAGATGAGGTTTCACCATGTTAGCCAGGCGGGTCTCAAACTCCTTACCTCATATGATCTGCCTGCCTCAGCCTCCCAAAATGTTAAGATTACAGGTGTGAGCCACCGCACCCAGCCCCTTGCTCTATTATGTTTTCTTTCTGCATTGTAGGTCTTTCTCCATTCCTTTACTTCGAGACTGTGGGTGTCATTATGTGTAAGATGTGTCTCTTGACAACAACAGATAGTTAAGTCTTACCTTTTCATTCACCTTGTCACTCTATGCCTTTCAAGTGAGGCATTTAGCCCACTTATATTCAAAGTTAGTATGGATATATGTGATTTTGATCCTGTCATCGTGGTGTTAGCTGGTTGCTATGTAGACCTGATTGTATAGTCGCTTTTTAGTGTCTGGGCTACGTGCTTAAGTATGTGTTTGTTGTAGTGGGTGTCAGTCTTTTGATTTCACTTTAGCACTCCCAGAAGGACCTCTTATAAGGGTGGTCTAGTTGAAACAAATTCCCTCAGCATATGCTTGTCTGAGAAGGATTTTGTTTCTCCTTCACTCATAAAATTTAGTTTGGTGAAATATGAAATTCTTGGTTGAAATTGTTTTTCTTTAAGGATGCTGAAAATAGGTCCCAAATCTCTTTTAGTTTGTAGGGTTTCTGCTCACAGGCCTGCTGCTAATGGGGTTGTTTAGCCTAAAGGGATTCTTTCCATATATGACTTGATCATTCTCTCTAGCTGCCTTTAAGATTTTTTCTTGGCTGGATGCGGTGGCTCACGCCTGTAAACCCAGCACTTTGGGAGGCCGAGACAGGTGGATCATGAGGTCAAGAGATCGAGACCATCCTGGCCAACATGGTGAAATCCCGTCTCTACTAAAAAAAAACACAAAAATTACCTGGACGTGGTGGCTCACACCTATAGTCCCAGCTGCTCGGGAGGCTGAGACAGGAGAATTGCTTGAACCCAGGAGGCAGAGGTTGCAGTGAGCCGAGATCATGCCACTGCACTCCAGCCTGGTGACAGAGTGAGACTCCATCTTAAAAAAAAAAAAAAAAAAAAAAGAGACCAAATTTATTCATTGGCTTTTTTTTTTTGAGATGGAGTCTCACTCTGTTGCCCAGGCTGGAGTGCAGTGACGCAATCTCAGTTCACTGCAACCTCCACCTCCCGGGTTCAAGTGATTCTCCTGCCTCAGACTCCCACATAGCTGGGACTATAGGCACCTACCACCATGCCCAGGTAATTTTTGTATTTTTAGTAGAGACGGGGTTTCACCATGTTGGCCAGGCTGGTCTCCAACTCCTGATCTTGTGATCCGCCTGCCTCAGCCTCCCAAAGTGCTGGGATTACAGGTGTGAGCCACCGCATCCGGCCTAAATTTGGTCTCTTAACATAACTCCATCTTTCTTGGAGGTTTTGTTCATTGTTTTAAATTGTTTATTTTTGTCTGGGTTGATTTGAAAAACCAGTCTTTGAGCTCTGAGTCTCTTTCCTCCATTTGGTCTATTCTGCTGTTCATACTTGGATTGTACTGTGAAATTTTTGTAGTAAACTTTGCAGCTCTAGAAGTTCTGTTTGGTTCTTTTTAAAAATGGCTATTTCATCTTTCAGCTCTTGGATCATTTTGCTAGATTCGTTGGATTGAGTTTCAATTTTCTATTCAATCTCAGTGGACTTTCTTGACATCCAGATTCTCAATTCTGGGTCTGCCATTGCAGTCATTTTGGAATAGTTAAGAACCATTGTTGGGAAGCTAGTAGACTCGTCTGGAGTTAACGGGACACTCTCGTTGTTTGAACTGCCAGAGTTCTCGTGTAGATTCTTTAAGTGTGGGTGAATTCTTGCACTTGGTTTCACAGGTGTATATATTAGCAGGATAATTTTTGTTGTTGTAGTTTGAAGTGTGATCCGGCAGACGGTGCTTAGAGTAATGGCCAATAAATAGGCAAATATCTAGCCTTACAGATCTTTTGTACTTTGTTGCATTCTCAGGTGTGCTCTGTGGTGTGGAAGGGGAGGAGATGGCTCCCTCACCAGGTCTGCTCCTGAGCCTTGGGGGTGCCTCCTCCAATCACTGGTGCTGTACTCACATTTTCTTTTGTTAGGTGTTCCTGGACAGCTAGATAGGGTCTTAGCAGGAGCCAGTGAGAAGGAGGGCTTACAGAACAGATATGCCCCAGTCTTATGGGGAAGCCAGCCTGATCTTTTTCTTTCTTTCTTTCTTTTTTTTTGGAGACACAGTCTCACTCTGTAGCCCAAGCTGGAATGTAGTGGCATGATCTTGGCTTGCTGCAACCTTTGCCTCTGAGGCTCAAGTGATTCTCCTGCCTCAGCCTCCCAAGCAGCTGGGACTATAGGTGTGCACCACCACACCTGGCTAATTTTTTGTATTTTTAATAGAGACCGGGTTTCTCCATGTTGCCCTGGGTGGTCTTGAACTCCTGAGCTCAGGCGATCCACCTGCCTTGGCCTCCCAAAGTGCTGAGATTACAGGCATGAGCCACCATGCCCCACCCAGCCCCAGTCTTTCTTAGGTTGAAGGTTAGCTGGGGCCAGCACCTCCTGGAGGAAGATGAAGAGCCCTGGAGGGTTGGTGTCTATGGCTAATCTCTGCCACAGCTGACCAGCATACAAAAACTCCTGGGCTCCGTGCTGACCACACTCCTGTCTGTCTTGCTCCCTAGAAAGATTCCCCTGCCAGGTCACAGGGTCCCCTGTAGCTAGGATCTTAGTGGTCTTTAGCAAGAGTGAGCTATCCCTCATTTCCCTCATACATCCCTTTCCCAAAAGCTATTCAGGGCCAAGAACTGGCACCAGCATTCAGATACCCCACGAAAGGTTCCCAGGTTTCTCTCTCTTCTGCCTTGGCTTCAGCATCACCTCTCTAACCACTCTTGGCATTTTCTCTCTTAAGAGTTGCCCAAATTATGCTTACTTGATAATTTGGTCTCTCTTGGTGGGAGTGGCACTTACAGGCAGCATTTAGTTGGCTATCTGGTCCACCCTCTTGAGCATTATTTTTAAAGCATATTCGTACAGTTGACACCCAGGAGTCCGATACTTGAAATTTGCATCTTTTTTTTTTTTTTTTTGGAGATGGAGTCTTGCTCTGTTGCCCAGGCTGGAGTTCAGTGGCACAGTATCAGCTCACTGCAACCTCCGCCTTCTGGGTTCAAGCAATTCTCCTGCCTCAGCCTCCTGAGTAGCTGGGATTACAAGTGTCCACCACCACGCCCAGTTAATTTTTTGTAGAGACGGTGTGTCACTATGTTGGCCACGCTGGTCTCAAACTCCTGACCTTGTGATCTGCCCGCCTCAGCCTCCCAAAGTGCTGGGATTACAGGAGTGAGCCACCGCACCTGGTGAAATTTACCTATTTTTAATTGATCCATTTCCTTTGCTGAAGAACTATCAGAATTGTACAGAATCATAAAATTTCAGAATTAAGGGAAATTTTGGATTTGGGGGTGGGGAGGATAGTGAAGAAGAATAGGGAGGATGCCAATATTTATTGGACACCTATGAGTTCCTCTTTACTGAAGTGGGATATCCCTGAGAAAACTGAGGAGTAAGGGAATCTGGCTTCCCTGGGGAACCTTTGATAGTATACCTGTGCACATCAGGGAGCAGTGGTGGGCACAACTGATCATAAATGAGAGGCAGCTTAAAGTTTCTTTTAGACTACCCTCATTTCTCAAATCCTCCTCTAGGACCTGATTCTCTCCCTCATTATCTTGGACTTGGTGGTAATCTCATGCTCTACCCCAGTTTCTGCTCCCTAGGCCTAATATCATCATCTCCTACACCATGACCCTGTTCTCACTGGCTCCCAACTTTACTGAACCTTACCTGTATTACTTCATTTCCTCAGAGCCTCAAATATCAATTAGCTCAATAAATGCATCAAGCTCAAACCAGCCCATACAAAGTAAAGAGCATTTGAGGACATTGCCAGATTATATTCATTCATTAAAACTGTGGCATTTGGGAGACAATCTTCCATTTTGAGTGTAGTTTGGAAATTTTTAGAAATTTTGGCTCAGGTTAAAAAAAATTCCTCATAAATCAAACCACAAATGAGGCCAGGTATGGTAGCTCAAGTCTGTAATTCAAGCACTTTGAGAGGCTGAGGTGGGAAGATCACTTGATTCCAGGCATTCAAGACCAGGCTGGGCAACTTGGTGAAACACTGTCTCTACAAAAAAATACAAAAAATTAGCCAGGCATGATGGTATGCGCCTGTAGTCCCAGCTACCCAGGAAGCTGAGGTGGGAGCCCAGGAACCAGAAGGGCAAGGCTGCAGTGAGCTGTGATTGCACCACTGCACTCCAACTTGGGTGACAGAGTGAGATCCTGTCTCAAAAAAAAAAAAAAAAAGAGAAGAAGAAGAAGAAAAGCACAAATACAAATGGCACTATGTGCTGGTGTTGCCACTAGAAAGACCACATAGTTCCATAAGAGGCAGTCAGTCAGAAATGACTAGTCCTAGTCCAGCCAGACCCAACTTTCAAACTTTCTTTTTTTTTTTTTTTTTGAGATGGAATCTAGCTCTGTCGCCCAGGATTAGATAACTGAGTGCAGTGGCGTGATCTCAGCTCAGTGCAACCCCCACCTCCCAGGTTCAAGCGATTCTCCTGCCTCAGTTTCCCGAGTAGCTGGGATTACAGCTGCCCGCCACCACACGCAGCTAATTTTCTGTATTTTTTAGAAGAGATGGGGCTTCACTGTGTTGGCCACACTGGTTTCAAATTCCTCATGATCTGCCTGCCTTGGCCTCTCAAAGTGCTGGGATTACAGGCGTGAGCCACCACGCCCGGCCAACTTTCGAACTTTCTAGTGTTCTTGCAAAAGTCATTTACCTCTCTGAATCTCAGTTTCCTTATTTGTTAACAAAACAAACAAAAGCAATAACTCTTCTGCCTGATTAAGCATATATGAAAAAAATGAGCTAGTCTATATGAAAGGATTTTAAAACCGAAAAACAGACAGGGCTTCAACATATGAAAAAGAAAGCAAAAAAGGGAAAATGAGTAACCGATTTCATTTCTAGAACATTTTCAAATAGGCTTATCCTATGTATTAAATAACATCAGTATTGTGATATCTCTAACTTTTCACATATATTCACTTTGTGTGACTTATAAAACCCCAAAGTAAAATCCAAGTGTCCTAAGTAGATGTGCAATGAAAACATCTGATTGTTAACCTGCTCCATCCAAAGAGAAATCAGGTTTAACTCTCCCCTTTATACAGCACCAGAATCCTACAACCATTTTTTTTTCTTTTTTTGAGACAGTTTTGCTCTTGTTGCCCAGGATAAAGTGCAATGGCGTGATCTCAGCTCACTGCAACCTCCTCCTCCCATGTTCAAGTGATTCTCCTGCCTCAGCCTCCCAAGTAGCTGGGATTACAGGTGTGTGCCACCATGCACAGCTAATTTTGTATTTTTAGTAGAGATGGGTTTTTACCATGTTGGTCAGGGTGGTCTTGAACTCCTGACCTCAGATGATCCACTCACCTTAGCCTCCCAAAGTGCTGGGATTACAGGCGTGAGCCACCACACTGGCAGAGAATCCTACACTCTTAACAACGATACAAGGAATTCACTATTGCAGCATAAATTTGTTCCCATATAACTTCTCACACCTTAAAATCTGGCCATTCCCCATTTCTTCTGGGCATTCTTCTGTAATTATCCTGTCAACAAATATTAAGTATCTACTATGTGCCTAACTATAGAGAGATAAAAAAAGAGTGGTATTCTTGTCTTTGAAGAGTTCACAAAAAAGTTGTGAATAAACTTATATAAAAGAAGTGTAAGTAACTAATTTTACTAATGTGTTAAGTCCCATAATCAATGCTTTGGTAGTACAAGAAGAGAAAATGTCTAATTTTTCCTTAAGACTTCAAGGGAAATGTCACAAAGGAGTGTCAGCTGAGTCTTAAAGGATGATTTAATTAAAGGGTAGGCCAGGAGGAGTGTAAGCACCTTAGAAGAGAAGGAAATGATATGAGCAATGGCACAATGGCAAGAAAAAAGGCAACACATCTAAGAAACAAGTAGTTTAGAGTGGTTGGAGGCCAGTTAAGGCACAAAATAGTGAGGAACACAGGTAGGAGGGGAGGCATTCGTCAGATTATGAAGAGTCAAATATGTTTCATTAAGGAGTTTAGACATTATCTTGTAGGTAACGGGAAATCATTGAGAGAGTTGAAGCAAGTGAGTAACATGATGCAAATGCATTTAACAAAGATAACTCATACCCCTCACGTTCTGGAGAATGGGAGTAAGGGAAGCAAGAGAGAAAGACCTGAAACGGAAATAAAGAGAAAATGATAAGAGTCTCAACTATGGCAAGAATGGTAGAACTACAGGAGAGACATATCAAAGGAGCAAAAGAGCTGAAACCACACGTGTTGCCATGTTTTCCCATATTCCAAGATCACAGTAAAATTAAAGAATTATAATCATTCAGTAACAAGAATCTATTTGCTTACATTCCCTTATATTCCCTTAATGTGTTATATTTTTCGATGTGTTCCCAAATACGTCATCTTATTTCAACTGACAACAATCTCAGATAGTTGTTAAGAATTGGACTGACAACAATGTCAGATAGTTGTTAAGAACTGTTAACAGTTGGGTACGGTGGCTGATGCCTGTAATCCCAGCACTTTGGGAGGCTAAGGCGGGCGGATCATGAGGTCAAGAGATCAACAACATCCTGTCCAACATGGTGAAACCCATCCCTACTAAAAATACAAACAAATTAGCCAGGCGATATGATCCAAGATGGCCGATTAGGAGCAGCTAAGGATTGCAGATCCAAGTGAAAGCGTGGAGGGTGAGTGAACACAGCATTTCCAGACGGATTTTTAATGCCCACAGACAGCAGATGCACAGGCGGAGGAGCCCCATGGGTTGCTAGTGCGGCTGTTTTGGCCAGAGCACCGGTGGGGCGGTCTCTGTACAAAATACACAGGTCCGGGTGCCATTTTAGCTGGCGACTGGAGCTCCTGGGAGACAGAGTCGCCCATTCAACTGATAATAAAGGGGACTGAAACAGGGAGCCAGGCCAGTAGATTCCTGGGAAAAAAGAACCACGAATCTTAGCATGGCTATTTCAGCCGGCACAGTGGGTCGCCACACGGGAAATCACACAGATCCCGGCGCCTTTTCAACAGCAGACTGGAACACTTGGGAGACAGAGTTGACCGTTCAACTAAAAAGAAAAAAAAAGGGCTCTGAGGCAGGGAGCCAGGTGATCAGGCAGGGAGCCACTCCCACAAAAAAACAGCAATCGGAAACGCTCTGGATTGAGAGTTTCACAGCAAGCACAGCTGAACCTGAGAAGGTCCGGCTCTGTGGGGGAAGGGCATTCACCATTATCAAGGCAGTACACCACTAAGGAGGTAGTCCGCCATTGCCGAGGCAGCCCACTATTACAGAGAGAGTCTGACATTATAGGGGTGGGCCGCCATTGCCGAGGCAGTTCTAACTATACCCATATAAACAGGACTGCAGGGAAGTTCACACGGCAGCTGGGCGAAGCCCACAGCAGCTCAGCAAAGCCTCTGTAGGCAGACAGTGATTAGGCTGCCTCCTCGCTGGGCAGGGCAGCCCTGAAAAGAGGCAGCAGCACAACAGAAACTTATGAATAAAGGCCTAACTCCCTGGGACAGAGCATCTGGGGGAAAAACGGGATTTATGAGTTCTGCTACAGCAGACTTAAACGTACCTGCCCAGCAACTCTGAATGAACAACGGAGCTCACAGCGTAGCACTTGAGCTCCTATAAAGGACAAACTGTCTCCTCAAGCAGGTGCCTGACCCCTGTATATCCAAAGAATCACCTCATAAAGGAGAGCTCAGACTGACATCTGGCAGGTATCCTTCTGGGACAAAGACAGCAGCAGAAGAAACTGGCAGCAATCCTTACGGTCCTGCAGCCACTGCAGGGGATCCCCAGGCAAGCAGGGCCTGGAGTGGACCTCAGCAGTCCTACAGCAGAGGGGCCTGAATGTTAGAAGGAAAACTAAGAAACAGAAAGAAATAACTTCATCATCAACAAACTGGACATCCACTCAGAGACCCAATCTGAAAGCCAACAACTACAAAGACGACAGTGGATAAATCCACAAAGATGGGAAGAAACCAGCGCAAAAAGGATGAAAACACCCGAAACCAGAACGCCTCTCCCCCTACAAGGGATCACAACTCCTCACCAGCAAGGGAACAACGCTGGCTGGAGAATGAGTGTGATGAATTGACAGAATCAGACCTCAGAAGCTGGGTAATAAGAAAAATCTCTGAGCTAAAAGGACATGTTCTAACCCAGTGCAAAGAAACTGAGAACCTTGAAAAAAGATTTGATGAAATGCTAACAAGAATAAACAACTTAGAGAGGAATATAAGTGAATTGAGGGAGCTGAAAAAACAACACGAGAGCCGGGCGTGGTGGCGCGTGCCTGTAGTCCCAGCTACTCGGGAGGCTGAGGTGGGAGGATCGCTTGAGCCCAGGAGTTCTGGGCTGCAGTGCGCTATGCCGATCGGGTGTCCGCACTAAGTTCGGCATCAATATGGTGACCTCCCGGGAGCGGGGGACCACCAGGTTGCCTAAGGAGGGGTGAACAGGCCCAGGTCGGAAACGGAGCAGGTCAAAACTCCCGTGCTGATCAGTAGTGGGATTGCGCCTGTGAATAGCCACTGCACTCCAGCCTGGGCAACATAGCAAGACCCTGTCTCTGAAAAAAAAAAAAAAAACCAACACGAGAACTTCAATAAGCATACACAAGTTTCAACAGCTGAAATGACCAAGCAGAAGAAAGGATATCAGAGGTCGAAGATCAATTCAATGAAATAAAACAAGAAGGCAAGATTAGAGAAATAAGGGTAAAAAGGAATGAACAAAGTCTCCGAGAAATATGGGACTATGTGAAAAGACCTAATCTACGTTTGATAGGTGTACCGGAATGTGACAGAGAGAATGAATCCAAGCTGGAAAATACTCTTTAGGATATTATCCAGTAAAATTTCCCAAACCTAGCAAGGCAGGCCAATCTTCAAGTCCAGGAAATGCAGAGAATACCACAAAGATATTTCTCAAGAAGACCAACCCCAAGGCACATTGTCAGATTCACCAGGGTTGAAATGAAGGAGAAAATGCTAAGGGCAGCCAGAGAAAAAGGTCGGGTTATCCACAAAGGGAAGCCCATCAGACTCACAGCAGATTTCTCAGCAGAAACCCTACAAGACAGAAGAGAGTAGGGGCCAATATTCAACATCCTTAAAGAAAAGAACTTTCAACCCAGAATTTCATATCCAGCCAAACTAAGCTTCATAAGTGAAGCAGAAATAAAATCCTTTGTGAACAAGGAAGTACTCAGAGATTTCATTACCACCAGGCCTGCTTTACAAGAGCTCCTGAAAGAAGCACTAAACACAGAAAGGAACAACCAGTACCAGCCACTCCAAAAATATAACAAATGGTAAAGTGCATCAACACAACGAAGAAATTGCATCAACTAATGGGCAAAACAGCCAGTAGTATCAAAATGGCAGGATCAGAATCACACATAACAATATTAACCCTAAATGTAAATGGGCTAAATGCCCCAATCAAAAGACACAGACTGGCAAACTGGATAAAAACCCAAAATCCACTGGTGTGCTGTATCCAGGAAACCCATCTCACATGCAAGGATACACAAAGGCTCAAAATAAAGGGATAGAGGAAGATTTACCAAGCAAATGGAGAGCAAAAAAAGCAGGAGTTGCAATTCTCATCTCTGATAAAAGAGACTTGAAACCAACAAAGATCAGAAGAGACAAAGAAGGTCATTACACAATGGTAAAAGGATCAATACAACCGGAAGAGCTGACGATCCTAAATATATACGCACCCAATACAGGAGCACAAAGCAAGTTCTTAATGACTTACAAAGAGACTCAGACACCTACACAATAATAGTGGAAGACTTTAACATCCCATTGTCAATATTAGACAGATCAACGACACAGAAAATTAACAAGGATACCCAGGACTTGAACTCAGACCTGGGCCAAGCAAACCTAATAGACATTTACAGAACTCGCCACCCTAAATCCACAGAATATACATTCTTCTCAGCACCACATCACACCTACTCTAAAATTGACCACATAATTGGAAGTAAACTACTCCTCAGCAAATGCAAAAGAACAGAAATCATAACAATCAGTCTCTCAGACCACAGTGCAATCAAGTTAGAACTCAGAATTCAGAAACTAACTCAGAACCGTACAGCTTCATGGAAACTGAACAACTGGCTCTTGAATGTTGACTGGATAAAAAATGAAATGAAGGCAGAAACAAAGATGTTCTTTGAAACCAACGAGAATGAAGACACAACATATCAGAATCTCTGGGACACATTTAAAGCAGTGTCTAGAGGAAAATATATAGCAAGAAATGGCCAGATGAGAAGCAAGGAAAGATCTAAAATCGACACCCTATCATCAAAATTGAAAGAGCTAGAGGAGTAAGACCAAAAAAACTCAAAACCTAGCAGAAAACAAGAAATAACTAAGATCAGAGCAGAACTGAAGGAGATAGAGACACAAAAAACCCTTCAGAAAATCAATAAATCCAGGAGCTGGTTTTTCAAAAAGATCAACAAAATAGACCACTAGCCATATTAATAAAAAACAAAAGAGAGAATAATCAAATAGATGCAATAAAAAATGATAAAGGGGATATCACCACAGAATCCACAGAAATACAAACCATCATCAGAGATTATTACAAACATCTCTATGCACATAAACTAGTAAACCAGGAAGAAATGGATAAATTCCTGGACACTTGCATCCTCCCAAGCCTAAACCAGGATGAAGACGAAACCTGAATACAACAATAACAAGGTCTGGAGTTGAGGCAGCAATTAAGAGCCTGCCACCCAAAAAAAGCCCAGTCCAGACAGGTTCACAGCTGAATTCTCTCAGACATACAAAGAGGAGCTGGTACCATTCCTTTTGAAACTATTGCAAACAATACAAAAAGAGGGAATGCTTCCCAAATCATTTTATGAGACCAACATCATCCTGATACCAAAACCCGGTGGAGACTCAACAAGAAAAGAAAACTACAGGCCAATATCCATGATGAACATAGATGAAAAAATCTTCAATAAAATACTGGCAAGCCGATCGCAACAGCACTTCAAAAAGTTTATCCACCATGATCAAGTAGGCTTCATCCAGGGGAGGCAAGGCTGGTTCAACATACGCAGTCTATAAACGTAATTCACCACATAAACAGAACCAAAGACAAAAACCACATGATTATCTCAATTGATGCAGAGATGGCCTTTGACAAAATTCAACAGCCCTTTATGCTAAAAACCCTCAATAAACTAGATATTGACGGAACATATCTCAAAATAGTAAAAGCTATTTACAACAAACCAACAGCCAAAATCATACTGAATGGGCAAAAACTGGAAGCATTCCCTTTGAAATCTGGCATTAGACAAGGATGCCCTCTCTCACCACTCCTATTCAATACAGTATTGGAAGTTCCAGCCAGAGCAATCAGGCAAGAAAAAGAAATAAAAGGTTTTTGAATAGGAAAGGAGGAAGTCAAATTGTCTCTTCTGTAGACAACATGATTGTATATCTAGAAGACCCCATTGTCTCGGCCCAAAATCTCCTGAAACTGATAAGCAACTTCAGCAAAGTCTCAGCATACAAAATCAATGTGCAAAAATCACATGCATTCCTATACACCAATAACAGACTTAAAAAGAGCCAAATCAAGAATGAACTGCCATTCACAATTGCTACAAAGAGAATAAAATACCTAGGAATACAACTTACAATGAACGTAAAGGACCTCTTCAAGGAGAACTACAAAGCACTGCTCAACGAAATAAGAGAGGACACAAACAGATGGAGAAACATTTCATGTTCATGGTTAGGAAGAATCAATATCGTGAAAATGGCCATACTGCCCAAAGTAATTTACAGATTCAACGCTATCCCCATCAAGTACCAATGACCTTCTTCACAGAACTGGAAAAAAACACCTTAAACTTCATATGGAACCAAAAGAGAGCCCACATAGCCAAGTCAATCCTAAGCAAAAAGAACAAAGCAGGAGGCATCACACTACCGGACTTCAAACTATACTACAAGGCTACAGTAATCAAAACAGCATGGTACTGGTAACAAAACAGAGATATAGACCAATGGAACAGAACAGAGGCCTCAGAGGCAACACTACACATCTACAACCATCTGATCTTTGACAAGCCTACAGAAACAAGCAATAGGGAAAGGAGTCCCTGTTTAATAAATGGTGTTGGCAAACTGGCTAGCCATGTGCAGAAAGCGGAAACTGGACCCTTTCCTAACACCTTACACTAAAATTAACTCCAGATGGATTAAAGACTTAAACATAAGACCCAACACCATAAAAACCCTAGAAGAAAACCTAGGCAAAACCATTCAGGACATAGGCGTAGGCAAGGACTTCATGACCAAAACACCAAAAGCACTGGCAGCAAAAGCCAAAATAGACAAATGGGACCTAATCAAACTCCACAGCTTCTGCACAGCAAAAGAAACAGTCATTAGAGTGAATCGGCATCCAACAGAATGGGAAAAAATTTTTGCAATCTACCCATCTGACAAAGGGCTGATATCCAGAATTTACAAAGAACTAAAACAGATTTACAAGAAAAAAACAAGCCCATTCAAAAGTGGGTGAAGGATATGAACAGACACTTTACAAAAGAAGACATACATGAGGCCAACAAACATATGAAAAAATGCTCATCATCACTGGTCATTAGAGAAATGCAAATCAAAAGTACATTGACATCCCATCTCACACCAGTTAGAATGGCAATCATTAAAAAATCTGGAGAAAACAGATGCTGTAGAAGATGTAGAGAAACAGGAACACTTTTACATTGTTGGTGGGAGTGTAAATTAGTCCAACCATTGTGGAAGACAGTGTGGCGATTCCTCAGGAACCTAGACATAGAAATTCCATTTGATTCAGTAATCCCATTACTGGGTATATATCCAAAGGATTATAAATCATTCTACTATAAGGACACATGCACACGAATGTTCATTGCAGTAATGTTTACAATAGCAAAGACCTGGAACCAATCCAAATGCCCATCAAGTATAGACTGGACAGGGAAAATGTGGCACATATACAGCACGGAATATTATGCTGCCATCAAAAACGATGAGCTCGTGTCCTTTGTAGGGACATGGATGAACCTGAAAAACCATCACTCTCAGGAAACTGACACAAGAACAGAAAACCAAACACTACATGTTCTCACTCATAGGCGGGTGTTGAACAATGAAAACACATGGACACTTGCAGGGAAGCATCACACACTGGGGTCTGTCGGGGGGGAAATAGGGGAGGGACAGCGGGGGATGGGGAGTTGGGGAGAGATAGCATGGGGAGAAATGCCAAATAGTGATGGGGAGGAAGGCAGCAAGTCACACTGCCATGGGTGTGCCTAGACAACAATCTTGCATGTTCTTCTCATGTGCCCCAAAACCTAAAATCCAATTAAAAAATAAATTAAATACCAAAAAAATAAAAATATTAGCCAGGTATCATGGCAGATGCCTGTAGTCCCAGCTACTTGGGAGGCTGAGGCGGAAGAATCGCCTGAATCTCGAAGGCGGAGGTTGCAGTGAGCAGGGATTGCGCCGCACGCTCTAGCCTGGCGACAGAGCAAGACTCTGTGTAAAAAAAAAACAAACGAAAAACAATAACGAAAAAAACACAAAAACAAAACAAAAAAACCCCCGAAGTATTGGAAACAGTTTTAGAGAGGTTTATTCATTCAATCTTTACTGAGCACCTACTGTCCAAAGGGATTAGGTATACAATAATGAACAAAAATAGACATATGCCCTTGTGGAACACCTACAATATAAAATAGGAAATATCCCTAAATAAAATATAAAATCACAACTGTAAATGCAGTAAAAAGACAGCATCCATAAAGAAATGTTTGAGTTGAAGACATGAGTAAGAATTATACAGGATGTATCAGGGAACAGGACAAAAAGCCCAATGATGATACCTCAGAAGAACTCTCAGACCAGTGTAGCTAGGAAACAGAAAACATGAGAGAGTAAAATATAAGGTAACACTAAAGAAGTAAGCAAGAATCAGGCTATGCAGTACCTGGTTGGTCAGTTAAGGGGTCTGGTCTTTATAGGCAGGGAGATTACTTGAGGAGATTTATATCTTTATTTTTTTTTTGACAGAGTCTTGCTCTGTCACCAGGCCTTAGTGCAGTGGTGCGATCTCAGCTCACTGCAACCTCCACCTCCCAGGTTCAAGCGATTCTCCTGCCTCAGCCTCCCAAGTAGCTGGGACTACAGGCGCGGACCACCACGCAGAGCTAATTTTTTTTTTTTTTTTAAAGTAGAAACGGGGTTTCACTATGTTGGCCAGGATGGTCTCAATCTCTTGACCTCATGATCTGCCCCCCTCAGCCTCCCTAAGTGCTGGGATTACAGGTGTGAGCCACCACACCCAGCAGATTATTATCTCTTTTAAAAAGTGTTATTCTAATGTAGTGTGGAGAGTTGACTGAGGGGAAGTGAGAGTGGATACAGAAGCCCAGTTTGGAAGCTTTTGCAATAAACAGTCCACAATGAAAAGCTGGTATCTTAGAGTAGTGGCAGTGGAAATAGACAAAAGTGAATGAATGGGAGATATGTAGGAGCTAAAATGGAGAAGAATTGAAGTTAAGTTCTTTTGGGACTGCCTCAGCATCCTGAGTACCTGGGATTACAGGCATGTACCACCATGCCGGGCTAATTTTGTATTTTTAGTAGAGTTGAGGTTTCTTCATGTTAGGATCGTCTCGAATTCCTGACCTCACATGATCCACCCGCCTTGGCCTCCCAAAGTGCTAGGATTACAAGTGTGAGCCACCATGCCTGTCCTCCTGTTACTAATATTTTATTAATAAAGCAAAAATAATATAGAGGTCAAGAAAATGGTTACAGTTCATGTAAAAATTTATTTTGGTTCCTTGGAGTCAAGTCACAAAATTACTCGATGATTAGCTGTATGACATATTTTGCATTAAACTAAAATTCAAAAAGTGATTTTACTGCTTACTTAAAAACTTGTAATGTCACACTGTAAAAAGCTAATTTTCATTATTTTTGACTTTACAATCATCTGAAAATAGATAAAGATCATAGGTAAGAACGATGATAACATTTTTGAACTCTGGATTCAGGAATAAGTTGCCATGTTAGTAAAAAGAACCAATTCCCTTAATATAATAAATGTTTTTTAACATGGAGTCTCTATATTTTTAAAGACTATAGGCCCTTTCTCCCTATTCTGTAGGTTGCATATTTTTTGCTTGCTTTCTTATTTTTTTTAGTAGCAATTATAAACTGATACTTATGTATTCTAAAAACACTGAGGGAATGACATAGTATTAAAGACCTTCTCAGTGGATAACAATATTCTGAGAAAGATCTTTTAAATGGGTAACTACAGTATTGAAAAGTACATCATATAATAATACAATTCTTACAAATCCCTCTTCTCTCTTTTAATATAGTAGTCTCCCCTTATCTGTAGTTTC
>NW_022436976.1:35194849-35197738 GCF_009761245.1 Sapajus apella | reverse complement strand
TATATTAGTGTATCTTTTTTTTTTTTTTGAGACAGAGACTCGTTCTGTTGCCCAGGCTGGATTGCAGTGGTGTGATCTCTGCTCATTGCAACCTCTGCCTCCCAGGTTCAAGCAATTCTCTGCCTTAGCCTCCTGAGTAGCTAAGATTACAGGCGCCCGCCACTATGCCCGGCTTATTTTTATATTTTTAGTAGAGACGGGATTTCACCATGTTGGCCAGGCTGGTCTTGAACTCCTGACCTCATGATCCACCTGCCTCAGCCTCCCAAAGTGCTGGGATTATGAGCGTGAGCCACCATGCCCAGCCTCTATTTTCATTCTCCTACCATTCCTCTGCCACACTACAGTTATCCCTACTGTCTAAACGCATTTTTTCCTAGCTGTCCTGTTTTATATTATGAAATGGAACTCCAGTAGTCCCTCCTTATACACAGTCTGTTACCAGCAATCCAACTGTGGTCCAACAATGTTTATTTTTGGAATGTCCAATTTGGTATTTATTCATAAGTTTTAAATTGTGTGCCATCCTGATTAGCGTGATGAAGTCTTATGCCAGCCAGATCTATCCCCCTCAGGACATAAACCATCCCTTTGTCCAGTGTATCTATGCTGTATACTCAACCTGCTATTAGTCATTTAGTAGACCTTATCAGATTTATCAAATTGGCTGTCAAGGTATCACAGTGCTTGTGTTTAAGTTACCCTTACTTTACTTAATAATGGCCCCAAAGCTCAAGAGTAGTGATGTTGGCAATTCAGATATGCCAAAGAGAAGCCATAACGTGCTTCCTTTAAGTGAAAAGGAGAAAGCTCTTGACTTAATAAGAAAAAAAATCATATGCTAAGGTTGCTAAAATCTACAAAAAGAACTTATTTTCTAACAGTGAAATTGTATGTGAAGGAAAAAGAAATGTCTGTTAGTTTTGCTGCTGCACCCCAAAGTGCAAAAGTTATAACCGCGACGTGTGCAGTAAGTGCTTGGTTAAGATGGACAAGGCATGAAATTTGTGGGTGAAAGACATAAACAGAAAACATGTTCCAATTAACAGTAACATGTTGCACCAGAAAGTACTGAGCCTATACGAAGATTTCAGCAAGGGATCCTCTGAAATAAGCGTTTTATGCTATTAATAAAATGACTGTCCTGTTTTACTATTAGTTATTGTTGTAAATCTCTTACTGTGCCTAATCCACAAATTAAACTTTACTATAGATGTGCATATATATGAAAAACATAGTATATACAGGTATTGGTATTATCAGTAGTTTCAGGCATTCACTGAGGTCTTTAAACATATCACCTGAGGTTATCGGGGAGTGCTGTGTATCAAAGCAAATGACCAATGATTAATCTAACAATAAGTAGTAAGGGATAAGATGAACACCACAGGGTAACACAGTGTTAATAAAGGTCTACTAAATATCATTTGAAAATGCCATATTTAGGGGCTGGGCATGGTGGCTCACGCCTGTAATCCCAGCACTTTGGGAGGCAGAGATGGGTGGATCACCTGAGGTCAGGAGTTCAAGACCAGCCTGGCCAACATGGTGACGCCCCATCTCTATTAAAAAAAAAAAAAGACAATGCCATATTTGTCATTAGTCTGAAGGTTACCATTTTTAGTGTGAATTACAAATATTTGAATTTTATGGGAGTTGAGTTTACATCTATTCTAAATGAGACTGAAAAGTTAAAAACAAGTAACACAAATCAGATCTTCAGTTTTCAACCGAACACCTAATTCAAGATAACTGATTGGCTTTTGTTAGGCCCAATTGCTTTTCTGAACCCTTATTCATGTGCTATGCATATGCTTGTTCATCAATAAATCAGGAACACATCTATTAGAAATTGGGAACACATCTATTCTTTTTAAACTCTTCAGATTCTCAAGCTACTTCTCTATTTAGTTCGTTCTACTTGCTTCCAGTTTAACGGTGAATTACATTTACATTTACAATGTAAATATGAATTACACTTACATTTCTAAATGCTTCCTATCTCCCAGCAGATATACATGGTTCAATTTGGGGTAGTGTCTCTGATGCTTCTTGACAATTTTTGTTTTATTTTGTTTTTGTTTTTTCTGCCTCTTTCACAATAACATCAACTACCCAGACAGTGCTTTCTAGCTGTCAAGGTGTCCTACACTTATCCATTGTTTGTGGTGTTCTTCTTCTTCCATAATTAAGATTATTAACTCTCTTAGCTTTAATACTTGAGGTAAAAATAATGGCTTCTTATGACCTCCTCTATGATCCTTCCAGGTAAGATTCTATTTTCTATAGTTATTTTTTGAACTGCATTCCTTCCCACTGTTCTTCTCCATCATCATAGGTGTTTTTCTTCTGAAAGTGAAGTAATTCAGATAAGCTATTTATAAAGTATCTATTTTTAATTATTGCAATGCTGAGAATAGTGAAATTATAAATACCCTGACCAAGAAAATGTTCAAATAAGCCTCTAAACAACAAAATGTTGAAGCAATAGTTTCAAATGAGAAAATGATACACAGAAATGAAAGATAATTTCTACACTTTGGATGGAACAGCCAGCAGGGTTCACAAGCAATTCAGAACTTGTGTGCATTTACTTACTAAACAAGTGGCTAACTATATTGCCACTAATAGCTTAAAATGTCCAAATTAACTTGTTACATATGGTTGGGGAACATGTATTGATTCTTTAAAGTTTTATTTGTAAAATCAGTCCTGTATCTTCTAACCTGTTATAATTAATTCCGTCTCCTTGCACTTTGAAATCTCCACAATAATAAGAACTTTATCAGGCTGGTGTTGGTATGAAGTGGCACGGCAAACCAAAATCCCACGGGGAGCAGTCCACAGACTTCTCTTCTAAGCAGCAAAAAGCTGTTATCATTTTCTGAA